>NC_030417.2:18357146-18657146 GCF_001660625.3 Ictalurus punctatus | reverse complement strand
CCAAGACGTGAATGGCAGCTTGGCTGTCCCACCTAGCTGAGCAGCTGCTCCAGGCTGGAAAAGTAACCAGATCATCAAACTCATTCTGGCAAGCATCTCACACTTTCAGCTAATGTTACACTCTAATAGGCAAGAAATTGTTAACTTGTGGAATCTAGTCTCTGTAATTCTGGCATTTTTAAAGATTTGGACTTGCTGAAAAATTTCCTACCAACATTGGACAGTACAAGTAATATGTTGGAATGTTACACAAACCTGATGTTTAGAACAACATGGCACCAACAGGGAAAGTTTGGGATGACCTAACGTTTGAAGGGATAGGTTAGGATAGCTTTGACCCAATAGGGATGGTTTGGAATATCTTGGACCCATAGGGGATAGTTTAGGATTATTTGGACCAAAATGGAATAGTTTGGGAGGACTTGGCCAAACCAATAGAGAGGGTTTGGAATAAATTGGGTCAAAAAGAAATAGGATAGGTTGAGATTTCTTGGATCCAATAAAGATGGTTTGGGATGTCATGGTATGCGACTTGGACTTGGTAGGGATAGTTTGGGATGACTCGGACTTGATAGGGATAGTTTGGGATGGCCTAGAGCCAGTAGGGATAGGTTGATGTAGGGATAGGGATAATTTAGAAGAACGAGGTCCCAGTAGATTGTTTGGGATCACTTGAATGCAACAGGGATACTTTAAACAATTTGACCCAATAGGGATGGTTAGGGAAGACCCTTAACCAGTACGGATATGTTGAATTTAGTAGGTATATGTTGGAATAACTTCAAACTAGTCACTATTTTTTGGATGATTTGGACCCAAACGGGTCCTGAAAAAGGATTATTTGTGGATGATTATTTTTAGGATTATTTGTGGATGACTTGGATCCAGTAGAAATGTTTCAGGATGACTTGGAACCAGTTGGTCCTGAGAGATGGTAGCTCGGATGACCTGGAGCCAGAACAGATTGGTTTGCTATGAATTCGCCACAGTAGAGAATGTTTGGGATGCCCATTTTCTCTGATCACTTAAGTATGTAATGACAGAGTTTTATATTTTCTTTCCTTGACCCTTAATTAGATTGAGGGTGTTTTTGATTATTTACCTGACATCCCACAATTGACCCTGTGACCCTGACATAACAGAGTCAATTGGTATGTCATGACATTGTAATGTAGGTTTACCTGGAAAAGTGTCATAACACAACCTTATGTCAACAACTTGAATGAACGGTTATGTCAATGTGACATTGATATATTGTCACAAAAGCAGCTGTTATGCCAGCTGATGCATGTGAATATTAATGTAGGTTTATGTCAGTTGTTATGAAGGTGTCTTGTAGCCTTATGAACACCAATGAAAATAGAGCAAATTATATAATCTTAACTGTTTTAATTATATTCTTATACTGTATAGCACACTATTCACAGAGTTATGAAAGCACAGTGTAACGTCCAGTCCATTCCTGAAATCCCACAATCCCGCAGTAAGTCCAAATGATGTATTTCAGACACTATTTTAACACACACACACGTTTCTCTTTAACACACAAACATTCCTTTAACCCCCTGTGCTGTTTGCTTAGGCACAGTGTGTCTTGTCCATCGTATTTTCTCCAGTGAAGTGCATAAAGCTCAGGAAACGCAGGTCACACAGCAGATGTGCCTCCAACAAGAGGACAAAACACACTCACTTTCACAACACGAAAGGATCAAACAGAAAGGATCCAGGAGTACCAAACTCAGGTTTTTAAACTTACAGTGCAGGAAAGGAGGAGAATGTGTGCCTCATAACATGCTTATTACATTGAGAATAATCCCTAAATAACATTTAGGTTACGATCGTGTCAGTGACTGTATTCACCACTAGGGGGCAGCGAAAGAGTTCATTAACACGCTTGAAAAGAACAGTGTTTTCTTTTATTCTTTGAGACATAGGCAGTTATGTGTCTGTGTTCTGAAATGAGCGGTATGCAATCTCTTTGTTTATCATTTAATTATGTGCTATTTAAGAGGAGTTTACACGACATGCCGAATGATTCAGAGCATTTTAAACAAGACTGAGGATAAAGAGAACAATAATTAAGTGTCAGTTAAATGCCTGGTGAAGCAAGAAATTGCACAATTAATATATTATTTTCCATTTCGTTTAAAGTTCATGAGCTACAAAATTAGAAGATAGATGTTACAATGATATGATTATATAGAGATAATACAGCGATGATTGAAAATTTGATTTAAAAGTTTTTTTTCTTTTGAAATGTAGTGAGTAAAAGTGTTAGGTGGAAGAACAACTCTGGTAAACTACAGATGATTCAAAACTAGACTTTGTAAAGTAATTGTACTTTCTTTGGGCTAGTCCCAGGGCCCAGTCTCCTGTTTGATCCCACCAGTAGTCTGATCCCGAATGACCCTTACACAAGCATTCAGTCATCAGGGAACAAGGGTGGGTGAGAAGGGAATTGCTGATCTGGCAACCCAGCTGATCCGGAACGCCTTTTTCTCCACATTAGCATGGATCAGAGCTACAAGTGAGACCTTGTGCTGTTAATGGGGGTCAAAAGACGTGGACATTGGAGACAGGGGAACACCCTGGGGCCTGAGTACTCACACAATACAGAGATTCTCTTTAGCGTCATCTCAGGACTTCGATTCGAAATGCGCAGCAGATGGCTCAGGGCTTTCGGCCATCTGAGTCACCCAGGGTTGTGTTCATGTTTTCCGTAGCTTATTTTTGCTGGCTGAAAAAATCATATCAGTGTGAAATGGAAAAAAAAACATAGACATTCATGAGATTTTTTTTAGGAGAACATTTTAGGAGAGCGTTTTAATTTACATTTGTGGAATGTTTATCATACAGGAAATTCTATTTGCTAGATAAAGCACATAATGGAAGCATTGGGAAATGTGTTGTTAGGCTTGTTTGCTAATTGCTCTGGGCATGTGTGATTCAATCTCATCTCTGTGTTTTTGTGTTTTTGTTAGTATTGCAGGGAACATACTAAGACGCGCGTCCTGACCTGCTCAGCCATGTTTACATGTTGACACCTGTTGAGAATACACATTCCCACACCAGGCTTTCTTTAAGGGAGTCCTTAAAAAAAGATTGGCTCTGATATTAGTGTTTATAAATATTATAATCATTTAGACACTCTCACATGGCGTGTGTACATTATAAGGATTTTTGCAGGTCTATTAACAACTTAAATAGTACATACAGTCCCTTGAGTAAGTGTCCAACCCCACACCCCCACCACCACAAAACTTTTCCATGTTTTATAGTGTCTGGAAGTTAAATTGATTTCATTGGAATTTATGAAGCATGATGGTGATAGCATCGTGTTCAGCGTCACCCATGACCCCTTGAATAATGGCGCCTCGCAGCAGTCATGGTCTTATTTTCTTTTTATTAATGATGGATTTAATGGGTGCATGGTGGCTTAGTGGTTAGCACGTTCACCTCACACCTCCAGGGCCGGGGGTTCGATTCCTGCAGCACTGTGTGTGCAGAGTTTGCATGTTCTCCCCGTGCTGCGGGGGCTTCCTCCGGGTACTCCGGTTTCCTCCCCCAGTCCAAAGACATGCATGGTAGGCTGATTGGCATGTCTAAAGTGTTCGTAGGGTGTGAATGGATGTGTGTTTGTGTGCCCTGCGATGGATTGGCACCCTGTCCAGGGTGTACCCTGCCTTGTGCCCGATGCTCCCTGGGAAAGGCTCCAGGTTTCCCCGTGACCCTGAAAAGGATTAAGCGGTATAAAAGATGGATGGATGGATAATAATGGATGTAATGTCGACATCTGATCGATGTTTGGGATTTTTTTTAACCAAACATTGATGAATACTTTTACAGAACTTTGTCCCACACTTGTTTGGATTGCTGCTTGGACTTCATGATGCTGTTTGTTTAGGTATGTTCTCTTCCTGGAACAGGTGTATTTATAGATCAAACACTTTAATTGCATACAGGTCGACTCCATTCAAATAATTATATGACTTCTGGTGGCAACGGGTCACACTTGAACTAATTTCGGGGTTTCACATGAAAAGGGGGGATGAATACTTATGCAGGGCTCTGGATAGCGGTAATAACCGAGACTGCTAAAGATTTTACTGTTGTATTATTTCATTTCTAGAAGCCTGGTTCAATCTGAAGTCTGAAGTAGGGAACAGAACATGGGGGCTTTAAAAATTGTGGCCTAGCTGCCAGTTTTCCGCTTTCCGATTAATGATATTTCCCACATGAACGAATCCATGTCTACTTGGTTTTTATTTTTAACACAGACTGGAGCCGACACCGGAACACAATCTGGACTCGGGCCCTTTAAAACGAGGTTTTGAAATGAAAACGATCCTCGTCCACACCACCGTTTCCGCAGTGTTTCAGAAACGATCTCCGTCCACACTACACGACCGAAAAGGCATGTCACATGACCAATCATGCACACTGGGCATGCGCATAAGTATAAACAGGAAGTTGGTTGCTAGTCGTTTGCAGGTACAACAATGAGCATGATGGCGAGGAAAAGCAAGGATGTCTTTTTTTAAACATCGGGTTTATTACTTTCTAGTCATTCTATTGTCCTTGGAATGTTTTTTCTTTATAAATATGGATAATAACGGCTAGCGTGTACTTAATCAAACTCCATACAAATTCAAATAGTTCACTTTATTTGTGACATTAGTACACTGGCACATTGCAGTGCAAACATAAACGATACATCATGGTATAAACGGGTGCATAGGTCACTTAAGCAGTCATACACTCGTTATGAAATAAAACAATAAGGGATATCGTTTCTTTTAAACGTAGGTTGTTTTTTGCTGCTCTTAATGTGGACTGCTCAAATGGCTTCTGGGTGAAGAAACCTTGTCACCACACGTCTCGCTCATTTTCCCTCGGTTTCATTGTCCTCTCTCTTTTGGTCTAACCCAAAACCGGCGTTCCATGTAGGGCTTACGCCGCTTGAAATGAGATTTGTTAGCGATTTCTCTAATCATAGCTTTGCGTCTTGCGCATGTAGGCAGCTGCAGTATTATAAAATACAGAACTGAACAGCACAATGGATGCTAAGAATGACAACAATGTCAGCAAAGCTTGCGGATCAGTCTCCTTGTTGTTGTGTATACGATCAAGGTAGCTTAATGGTCATATGGTAGGGGCTTCACGAATCAGGGAAGGATATGCAATGATCCAGAAGACCCAATCAGGGGGCAAATGTGGGTGAAGCCACGCCTTCATTTTCAAAAGTCTTCATTAACATTTACATTTATTCATTTAGCAGATGCTTTTATCCAAAGCGACTTACAAATGAGAAAATACAATCAAAGCGATATATCAAGTAGAGAACAATACAAGTACTGCTACCATAGATCCGTTAATTGAGTTCCAGGAGAAGCAAAGTGCACAGAGTAGAGGTGTAAGTGCAAGAGTAAATTTATTTATTTATTTATTTATTTATTTTTATGGGTTGATTAGGTGCTCACGGAAGAGGTGGGTCTTTAGCTGTTTTTTGAAGATGGTGAGAGATTCTGCGGTCCGGATTGAGGCTGGAAGTTCATTCCACCACTGAGGAACAGTTAGTTTAAATGTTCTTGAAAGGGACCTTGTGCCACGCTGAGTAGGTACTACTAAGCGTCAGTCATGGATTGATCGTAGATTGCGTGAGGGAACGTAAGCCTTCAGGAGAGATTTGAGGTAGGAGGGTGCTGTTCCAGACAAGGTCTTGTATGTGAGCATCAAGGCCTTGAATTTGATGCGGGCAGCTACAGGAAGCCAGTGGAGGGAGATGAAGAGGGGTATGACATGGGTTCTCTTGGGTTGGTTGAACACGAGGCGATCTGAAGACGCTCGTTCTGAAGACGAGACACATTCTGAATCATTTGAAGGGGTTTGATGGAGCTGGCTGGGAGGCCCGAGAGTAGTGAATTGCAGTAGTTGAGTTTTGAGATAACAAGAGCCTGGACTAGTATCTGTGTAGCCTGCTCAGTGAGGTAGGGTCTGATTTTCTTGATGTTGTACACGTTCAAAGCAGCTTTACAGAAATATCAACACAGTATACAGATATTAAAGGTGTGAATTTATCCCAACTGAGCAAGCCACTGAGTGGCGACGGTGGCAAGGAAAAACTCCCTAAGATGTTTTAAGAGGAAGAAACCTTGAGAGGAACCCGACTCAGAAGGGAACCCATCCTCATCTGGGATGACGAGAAGCTCAGATTTTGCCAGGTTGAGCTTAAGGTGGTGTTCCCTCATCCAGTCCGAGATGTCAGGCAAGCAGAGATATGTGCAAAGACGGATTGATCGTCAGGCTGGAAGGACAAATAGAGCTGGGTGTCATCAGCATAGCAATGATATGAGAAGCCATGAGACTCAGTCACCTGCCCTAAAGATGTAGTGTAGATAGAGATCTTCATTTTGGTCTGTTTACACTGAAACACGCGCCCGGAGATTTCAAACTAAAACGGGGTCTTCGGCATTTCCAAAAGTCTCCGTTTTCAAGGGTCAAAAATGCTGGAGTAGTGTAGACAACAGGCATAACCGGGCAGCAACTAATGATTATTTTCATGATCGATTAGTTGGCCGATTATTTTTTTCAATTAATTGGATGGGGGCAAACTTTCAGGTTAGTAAAAAACTAATGTGTTCCATTTGTCATTATATTACAATAGACCAGTGGTTCTCAATCTTTTGTGAGCTTTGGACTCCTAGCATATTTTGAACAATCCACAAGGAGCCCCTCACTCCACAGCAATTATAGGCTATATATTAAACAGTCATTTCTATATATGTTACTTTATTTTATTAATATGTAACATTAATAATATTAACATTAAAATGAAATCAAAACATTTCAAGATTTTATTTTTTACATTTTATTGTTGGTGTGACATTTCATTTGACTCTCTGAATTATCTTTTGTTTATTTTATCCATCAGTGCGACACTTGAACTTCTCTACCACTCATAGGATTTTTCAAATTATCAGTTCATTTGTAAATAAATGTAAAATAAATCCAACAATCCAACGTCAGCTCAGCTAACGTGATATTTACGAATAACCAAACTGATTAATTTTAAAACATCTCATTTGAATATGTTTTGATACATTTAACAAAAAAATATATTATTTAAACATTTTTAAAACTTTCCTACTGGCCCTCTGCAAGTACACCACTACCCACTAGGGGTCACTGCACTAGACGATAGTGCATAGTGTAAGTGTACAGTAGGTAATTTGGGACACAACTTTAGTATTTACTCTCCAAAGCGTGCTTTGGAGACCAACTAATCGATAATGAGATTCGTTGACAACGATTTTCATAATTGATTATTATCCATTTTATCGATTAGTTGTTGCAGTTCTAAACCATAGCAAAAAATATGCGTTTTAAAATGAAAACACCCTAGTGTAAACAGGGCCTTAATGGAATATGAAAGAGTCTGTAAAACGATATGCTTTCTTGGTTTTTTTCTTTATAACTGGCTGCAAGATTTGCATGTAGCATGTTATGTCTTGTAGATCTGAGGTAATATCCAGTCGCTGTGAAGACATAGATTGAGCAGAAATAAGAGTGCTGTGAAATTAAATTTTTTAAAAAGTGTGAATAATGTAATAAACTGAGTAAACATTAGCTAGCTAACACACACTGGGTATTTTTTTTTACAAGTTAGCCAACTGTTAGCCAAGGTGAAACTAGCACAACAACAAGATATCGATTCATTTTCACTAACAAACCTAACGCTGATCTAAGCTCCCTCACCAGCGCTTCAGCCAGCTGGCTAATTTAGCTAACATACCTACTTTGTTTCATTTTATTTAGCTTGCTAACATAGGTATTGGTAACCAACATTAAACAAGTTGTACAGTGAACAGTTAGGTAATGTGAATGTTTGTGTCATTACAACTATGTTCCAGAAAAGATTTGTAATTTCTATAGTATTTATTACAAACATTAGTTATTTCTGAAATAATCTGATTACCTTTTAGGGTAGACTGCTAACCTGACCGGATTTCTGACAAGATTATTAAGCCATATTAGCAGTTAGTTCATTAGATTGATTCAATTTCATGCTAACAGCGAACAAATTTTCAACTCTGCTTACCTCATTCTAATTTCTAGTAGCATTATATTAGCTAGTTAGCTTGATCAATTTAAACGCTTTTTAATCTATAAATCATGGGGTTTATACTAATGCGCTTGTTCTAATACGTTATACGTTTCTGCACTGTAGTAAGCGCTTGTTTAGGAGGACTTGTACCCTGAAAGCTCCAGAAAAATGGAGTAAACAGGATGTGGAATCATTGATATGGTGAAGGAGATGTTTATTTAGCATTTATGGAAGGTGTCTCCAGTGTCAGCACAACAGTCAGAGGTTAAAGCTGTAACTTTACATTTTCCAACAGAGAAAAGTGTTCAGATCTGTGGCGTCAATGCCTGAACCTGAATGAAATAGCCTCTTTTGTGTATGTTCCCAACATTAAATGTACCTATAAATGGATAAAAGTACGACATGGCATTCTTTAATAAATAAAACATTGTTAACGTTGGCAAATTGCTGTGGTATAAGAGGAATATTACGCTTCATAACATACTGTTAAAGGGAAATAATGAGCTTTGGGATGGTAGCAATGACTCCGCTTTATCACACCATGCTGTGTTAATTATTTTCCTGTAACAGCATGCTCCGAAATATTCCATGTTTCTCCTTTTATATAAACGGTGTTCTGTGAATAAAAATAACAGGAGGTAAACAGGAACCTTTTATGCCTACATTTTGTGCAGGAGCAGCATTAAAAATAGAAATGTAGAACAAAAAAGGTTCCTCAGAAACAGGATGTTTCAGTGGGAAGAGGTCACGATGAGACAATACTATATTTGAAATTTTAACGAGTCCTGGAAAAGTGTCATAGGAGAAAATCCCATAGATCCTGTGTTGTAGGTTGAGGTCTCACTACATGTTGCTGAAACACCAGATTATGGAGTGGGTTATGGAGGTTGTGTGGTGCTCGAAAGAGGCCATTTCCTTCTGTACAGCGTGTTTTGGCTTTCCGGAAAGTTCAGCATCCTGCTTATCTGATAATACGTCATAATAGCAAAGCCACATACATTAATGATTTAGGTCTGTTTATCTCTTTAATGTTGGGGATGTCACTTTCAACTGATGTTAGAGTTTAAAGGAAGAATGGTATTGTTGTGAAATTAAATATAGCCAAACAACAAATGGTTTTGCATTGTTCAGCTAAATTTGTGGCATTTAGTCCATTTGTACAAAAATATGCTCGAGGTTTGAATTCCTGTAGTTCAACTTCTATGTAAAAGTGTCAATGTTGAAAGTTGACACTCAAGATTTTTGCACCGTCGCGAAAATAAAACAAACAAATAAAAAAGTGTCACAACAAAATTAGTTTGCGAGCTAATTTAATTCATTGTTAGTTTTTTTTTCTCTTGTTAACTTTCCTAAGCCAGGATTCAGAATTTTATAAATAAATGGCTGGTCCTCGTTTGTTTAATTCATGTTAGCTAGCATAAGTTAAATTCTTTTCATAGATTAACAGTTTATTCTCTCATTTACAGGAGTACTTACACAAGAAAATGCGGTGTTCATGGACATCCAGTTTTTTACCTTATTCCGGTTTTTCATGGACAACTGGATCTTACGTTTTGCCTCTGAGTTTGTGTATATTTACGTATAAAGTGAATCTTGAGTGATCAGCTTTAAGTTGTACAATCATTGACGAGTTACTGCGAATTTATATACGGATTACTCTGTGAAGTTTAAATCACTTTTATTTCAATCATCTTGTGATATGTTGTGAAACTGAGATAAGAAAGTAATTCCAAAAGAAATCCATACTTGAAGACAAACAAGACTAAGTATTTGGTTAGGACAAAAGTAATGGTGCCCTATAAAAGAAGATATTGTTTGTTTGTGTGGGTCTATTGGTAGCTGATTAGCTGCAATGGCTGAGCTGCATTATTGGAAGATTTAACCCGCGCCGCACTTAGTCACTGTTTAATCATCATTTTGTCGTTTGCCCTTTTTATGGAATTTTGTAGGCGTGGCTAAATATAAATCAGCTGTGTTGTGAATGTTGGAAAAGTGACTACTGACTAATCAAGCGTTTATCAAGATATCAAGATATCACTGTTCC
Source organism: Ictalurus punctatus (assembly GCF_001660625.3). Classification (NCBI taxonomy): domain Eukaryota; kingdom Metazoa; phylum Chordata; class Actinopteri; order Siluriformes; family Ictaluridae; genus Ictalurus; species Ictalurus punctatus. The sequence goes on along the minus strand of NC_030417.2, from coordinate 18,646,998 downwards.
TGAAATGTGTTAGCAAACAACTAGCAAGGATTAACTGATATATTTGTTTTGTTTTTAAAATGATGTGGAGTAACGTTGCACCTTGAATGGACTTTATGAAGAATTTACGGTTCACTTTTTTTTCATGCTAACCAAGTGAAAGAAAAAAAAAGCAGAGCAGGATGGGAAGATGAAGAATAAAAAAGACGAAACGATAGAAAAAATGCTTATAGTGTCACGTCTCTTAGAAAAAAGGGGTGAATCTAGAACCCTTGGGCGCTCTGCTAGTGATTCTCTAATAGGGAAAACCTAAGTAAGGCTCTATACAGAACCCTTAAGTGTTTCCCAAAAGGAACAAACTGAAGAACCTTTAAAAACATACCAATAAAAACATTACATAAATGCTTATGGTGGAAACTATCTTAGAAATATGGGGTCAATCTTGGACCCTTACTGGGTACTAAGGGGGGGTCTAGGCACCCTCTCTAATAATTAAACTCTATGTAGGGATCTATAAGTTCGGCGATCTTACATATTTCCTCAAACAACCTGAAGAAAATATAAAATGAAAAATAAAATTCTTTTGAATTGTCTCTATTGTCATTTGGAAGAAAAAACAATAGAAAATGTCACAGAAATTCTAATGGTTTCCACTACAAATACCATTAAAATGGTATCCATTAGACATAACATGCCACCAATAGAAGACAGCAAATTACTAGTAGAGACCCACAGGGACCATTACAGTATCCATTAAAACCAATACAATTCCCATTGTAACCATTAAAACCATTACACATTCTATGAGACCTTCTATGGTTTTGTTTTGTTTTTAATCTAGAACCATTAGTGGTTCTTTAGTTTGTTCCTTTAAGGAAACACTATATAGGGTTCTTTACAGCTCCCTATGTTGGGTTTCTCTGTCTAAATCATTGACAAGTAGAACTTCAGCATGAAGGTTTAGAACCTTTAACTAGTCAGAGATTGAGGAAATAATGAAATATTACAAGCAAATAATGTAAAACATTGATTATGAGGACAAAAAAAAAAACCCACACACAAATACCATGATATATCAAAGAACCGTGATATTTTTGGTTGGTTATTGTACCTTGAATCATTTTTCATATCGTTCCACCGCTAACTTAGAGCCAGTTTGGACGAATTCCAGTGAGGGAGTGAAGGAAACACAAAGCTTGGTGCTGTTCAGCTGTAAAAGTAAGTGAGAGAAAAGAGAGAGTGAGAGAGAGAGACAGAGAGAGAGACAGAGAGAGAGTGTGAGTGTGTATGTGTGTGTATGAGAGAGTGTGTGTGTGTGTTCTTCGCTCTGCTCCACTTCCTCTCCTGACATACGGCATTACTCAGCTCACACTTACTCATTTACTGTAAAAACGGAGAGAACGCATAATACAAGGCAAAACACGGTGTATGGGAAAGAGTGTACTTGTGTGTCTGTGTGTGTCAGCGTGCATCCCAGCGTGTGTGTGCGTGTATGGGGTGTGTTCAGTAGGTGTGTGTGCCGTGTTGTGTTGTGCGTGTGCGATAGATTTTTTTTCTGTTGGACATTGTACCTATCAGAAGCAGAAGGCAGGGCCGGCCCGAGAGGAAAAGCAGTTCTTCTTAACGCTGGACAGGGTGAGTCAATGTGTCTTCATCCCACACACACACACATACATACACACACATACACACACTGCCATTTGGAGGACATTATAGAACTACATTCTCTACCGGAGAGTCAATGTTGTGTGAATTTCATGCAGACATTTTTATGCTTGCGTCTGAAATTTGGAAAATCGCCTAAATATTGTGAAACAGGAAAAGCGTCGAGATCAGTTTCAATAAAAAAAACTTTTTGTTGTTTTTTAAAATTATTATTTTTTACTTGATATAAAAGTGTGTTCACGTCTTCCATAACTTGACACAAGTTGTAAATGTGTGCTGCTTTGCTGATGGTTCTGTTGCGCCTCCTTCAGAACATTCGCTTATCAGTAGTTGAGAAACATTTCCATTTTGTTTTTTTCAGCAAATAAGTAAAAGTAAACGTGTTTTTGGACAGGAGCTCCTCTTGAGATTCAGCTGAACATCTGCTTGGACTGTGTGCTGAATGAACTCGATGATTGTTTCTGTTTTAACTCTTTATTTTCAGTCCTATTTCCTGAGCATGCTCGGCTTCGTGCTGATTTCTGACCACGCCCCCTTTTTAAAAAATCATCCTGCGCTATAAATAAAATAAGTAATAATAATAAGTAATTATAATACAACATAAAACGTCAATATTATAATATAATATAAATAGTATGAATTAAATATTTAAAAATATTTTATATTTATTACTGTATAATATTTTCATATTATTTACTTTTGTATAGAAAAAATATATATACTTATTTTCAGTCCAGTTTCCTAAGGTGTTCACCTTTGACCCCTCCCCTTTTTAATAAAAGATTTTTTGACTCCGCCCCCCTTTGTAAAAATTCAGGGTTATAAAGAATTTAGCATATTTTTTGTTATTTTATATATTATAGTAAAGTATTAAAATATAATATAGTAGTGTTATATAATAAAGTAATATTATTATTATTATTATTGTATAATATTTTAATACTTTCCCTTTTTTTTTTTAATGCTTGTTTCCATTTTTAATGCTTTATTTTCAGTCCAGTTTCCTAAGGTACTCATCTTTGACCCCTCCCCTTTAAAAAAAATATTTCTCTGCTATGAAAAATAGCCAATGTTATTTTATTTGATGTCACAAATATTATTTTACATAACAAATATTTTTTTATGTTTCATTTTATATGTTTGTTCCATTTTTTTATCTAACTTTGACTCCTCCCTTCTTTAAAAAAAACATCATCTAAGTTTTATTCTAACTATAATAATAACAATACAATATTACTATAATACTATTTAATTTAATATTGTTCAAATATTGTAGTTGTTAATTATTCTTTGAAAATTACATTAATTATCCTTTAATAATTATTATCATTGTGAAATACAAATTATTATAAGAATTATTTAATAATGATAACTTTGCAAGGTCACTTTACAATTCAGAAAAGTTGACTCATGGTCTAAATGATGCCTCGTAATACCACTAATATCACACATACCCACACACACACACACACACACACACACACACACACACACACACTCGGGGTCATGGTCTCGAATGCTTTCCCTCCAACTGCTGTGTGAAGATTAAATCGAGGTTAAGATGCATTCATTAAATGAAGCCTCCGTGTCCAGAACCTCTTCCTGTGTGGTGATGATGGTTGATGAGTAGGAAAGCGATACTCCACCACTTGCCTTAGGAGATTTCTCTGGCATCCATGCATTCTCTGGCATCAACAGCGATCGGGCTGACATGCGGGTTACATTAAAGCTGAGTGGCAACGGAGACATTTAGTGGTCATTTCGGGTCAAAAGCGAGCTCAGTGTATCTTCTCTTTCTTTTCTGTCTTTTACTTATTCTTCATCAAAGGCCATGCTTCGCTTTTAGATGATCAGCATGTTTCTAAAACTTGCTTTTAATATAGCATGCACAAGTACAACAATATGGCAAATTATCGTGCTATAATAACGTCACATTATAATAATGTTATAATAGCATTAATAATTACTATTACATAATATTTGCTATAGAATTCGTGCACGCTGTTTTCTAAGCCCCTGAGGTCATACAGAGCATTTCAAAGCTACCAAATTTGAAGGAAATCTCAATAAAGGGTCTCATAATTGACCGATCCCCAAGCCCTATTTTCTTGGCCCTTCTATCACGGCTCAGCAAATGTTCTCATCCACCACTGCCTTGAAGAGCACCCCTCACATTTTTGTAAATATTTGATTATATCTTTTCATGTGACAACACTGAAGAAATGACACTTTGCTACAATGTAAAGTAGTGAGTGTACAGCATGTATAACAGTGTAAATTTGTTGTCCCCTCAAAATAACTCAACACACAGCCATTAATGTCTAAACCGCTGGCAACAAAAGTGAGTACTCCCCTAAGTGAAAATGTCCAAATTGGGCCCAAAGTGTCAATATTTTGTGTGGCCACCATTATTTTCCAGCACTGCCTTAACCCTCTTGGGCATGGAGTTCACCAGAGCTTCACAGGTTGCCACTGGAGTCATCTTCCACTCCTCCAAGACGACATCACGGAGCTGGTGGATGTTAGAGACCTTGTGCTCCTCAACCTTCCATTTGAGGATGCCCCACAGATGCTCAATAGGGTTTAGGTCTGGAGACATGCTTGGCCAGTCCATCACCTTCACCCTCAGCTTCCTTTACCTTTAGCAAGGCAGTGTTCCTCCTGGAGGTGGGTTTGGGGTCGTTATCATGCTGGAATACATGCTAGGATCATGCTCTGTTTCAGTATGTCACAGTACATGTTGGCATTCATGGTTCCCTCAATGAACTGTAGCTCCCCAGTGCCGGCAGCACTCATGCAGCCCCAGACCATGACACTCCCACCACCATGCTTGACTGTAGGCAAGACACACTTGTCTTTGTACTCCTCACCTGGTTGCCGCCACACACGCTTGACACCATCTGGACCAAATAAGTTTATCTTGGTCTCATCAGACCACAGGACATAGTTCCAGTGATCCATGTCCTTAGTCTGCTTGTCTTCAGCAAACTGTTTGCAGGCTTTCTTGTGCATCATCTTTAGAAGAGGCTTCCTTCTTGGACGACAGCCATGCAGACCAATTTGATGCAGTGTGCGGCGTATGGTCTGAGCACTGACAGGCTGACCCCCCACCACTTCAACCTCTGCAGCAATGCTGGCAGCACTCATACCTCTATTTCCTAAAGACAACCTCTGGATATGACACTGAGCACGTGCACTCAACTTCTTTGGTCGACCGTGGGGAGACCTGTTCTGAGTGAAACCTGTCCTGTTAAACCGCTGTATGGTCTTGGCCACCATGCTACAGCTCAGTGTCAGGGTCTTGGCAATCTTCTTATAGCCTAGGCCATCTTCATGTAGAGCAACGGGTCTTTTTTTCAGATCCTCAGAGAGTTCTTTGCCATGAGGTGCCATGTTGAACTTGCACTGACCAGTATGAGGGAGTATGAGGGAAAATGGCTAATTGGGCCCAATTTGGACATTTTCACTTAGGGGTGTACTCACTTTTGTTGCCAGTGGTTTAGACATTAATGGCTGTATGTTGAGTTATTTTGAGGGGACAGCAAATTTACACTCTTACACAAGCTGTACACTCACTACTTTACATTGTAGTAAAGTGCCATTTCTTCAGTGTTGTCACATGAAAAGATATAATCAAATATTTACAAAAATGTGAGGGGTGTACTCACTTTTGTGAGATACTGTAAAAGTCTGACTAGCTACATGTATGATGGACGTGAAGTTCCGTAAGAAGTCTACATGCGAAATGTTCGCTCTCTTGAAACGTGTTTACGTACAAATAAAATTTAGCTAAACTAAACTAGGACTTATTCCCATATTGGCTGTGCAGGAAGTTCTTGTGAACTAGATAGTTAGCTAGCTAACGTAGACCAAATTGAGCTGATAATGCTAACATTTGGAGTCTGTTGAATTCTTAATTCAATTAATTTTCTACAAGCAATTCACAGGTTTATATTAACACGTTTGTTCAGCGTTTCTATAGTAACAGATAGTTAACAGGGACAGTTTGAAGTACGCTCTGTATAAGCATATTCATATGTTTATAACTATTATTGACAATAATTTTAACATTTTAGGAAGGAGTCTCAAGTGTCAGCGCTTTGTAACAAAGTTGTAACGTGTTTTTTTTTTTTTTACATTTTGCGGATTCCTGGTAACACGACAAGCTGCTATAACATAAGTGACTGCAGGGACGTCGTTTCATTAAATGTATCTATAAACATATGATATCGTTCTTTAATAACTAAACATTGTAACCGTTGACTAACTGCTGTGGTAACAATAACTTTGTCGTTGATTATTTTCCCCTAACATCACCGTCGTGCTTTGTTCTTCATAAAGTGTGAATCAGAAATCAGTGTTACATTCACAATCTGACCTTTGAGTCGGTTCTCAGAGTTAACATTTGCATTACGAGACGTTTGTACCCCAACAGATGACAAATGAACTGAGTGCAGAACTTCATTATGTGGCCTTTGTGTGCTGTGTGTTGAATGTTTTCTTTCAGAGAGAATCTCAGTGTGTAAATGTCAGCAGTGCATAAGCAGAAGACAAGTCTTCGGGGTTTGAGATGGTTTTTCAGAGTTCCTGAATTCTGACGATGAACTTCCTCTTGCTCTGTTCATTTCCTGTTAGAGTTTTTATAGCGCGTTCTTAATTTCTATATATCTGCGTCTTGATCCTGTCTAGAAAGTGGAAGGCAGTTGGAAAGCAAAAGCTGTATTAGTTATTAAATAAAGGCAGTTAACCACAGATTTAGCAGAAATAGCATTCAGAGCCCATGTGTGACTCAGTTCCTGAGACTAAAGCAATGAATTGTTATCATTGCCCCAAATCAGTCGTGTCATATAACACTCACTGTATGTCATTTTTCCATCGACAATTTTTTTTAGCATTCTGCATCTTCTGGAGCCTTCCATGCCTCCTGGTTCTCCCTCATCGAGGACCTGAAAGTCAGGTCATGGTTTCATATCTGTCTCATGAAGTGGAAGCAGGATGATTTATTCTGAGCAATTGACAGTTTTGCTGTTAAACAACTTTCCTGGACTTTCCTCTGTGTCTCACTTGTAAGTCATGATGATTGAAATGTAATGCTCTGAGACTCAAAACAGATGTCATTTCGTGACGTTGTAAGCTTGTCTCTTTCTGTATAGGATGGTTTTTTCATGCAGATCTAGCAACCCTGAGTCTTGTACCTCGGATTATCTCATAGAAGAATGTAATTGTAATATTAATAATATCGTGACGAGAAGTAAATTAAATTGGCACTGAATTGGTTAAAAATGCAACCAGGAAGAGAGAGAGAGTGTACGAGAGGCCCACATCACACTTAGAGTGATATCTGTGGTCATACACAACCACACACACACACACACACACACACACACACACACACTCACATAAACGGCCTGTATAACTGACATCCTCAGCACGTATCAGTTAAGGTAAAGAACAAACATCTTTCATTTCTGTTTCTCTGTTCGTTTCTTTTAAATGACCATGAATTTCTGTTTTTTGCTTCACAAAGTTAATCTTTGCTTCTTTTTTTGCAAGAACTCTGCACTTTCATTTCTTCTTCAAACTTGCAATAGTTGTGAAAGTGCCGTTCTCATTTCAGCTGCGTGTGTGTGTATGTGTTAAAAGCAAAAAAGGCATCTATGATCGTTATTATTCATCGTGCATCTCACAAAAACGTGAGATTCCGATAACGAACCCTGTCCTTTCTGCATCTCAGTGTGAGCTCTATAGTTCTGTCTCAGGGGCCCGTCTGGAAGAGGAGGAGGAGAAGGAGAACGTTATTGTTCTTCTTGCTCTTCTTCTTCCTATAGGGTAAAAACAGCATCCATACATGGCTGCACTCAGGCGCCGACTCTCTTCCAGATCATATAAGGACAGTGGAAGTTTATAGACAGACCGAAAAAGTGTGTGTGAAGTCAAGCACGCAGTTCGTGAAGCTGCACAGATGAACCTGGTTTCACTTCATGTTGAAACAGTTAAAGAGTGGTGATATTTATTCTCGCCACACACACACACACACACACACACACACACACACACACACGCACACACACACACATACACCCACCCCTCAACTCATCAGTGCAGGATTTTTTCCCACAGGCCCACCGTTGCCTGGTCAGGGCTGAGTACTGAATCTCCAAAGTGACATGGACAACATCACACACACTTGTCTTCTTACGAGGGGGTCTGTTATTCCTTAAATGGCAGTATTAGCTTTCAGAATTCTACTTAATAGTGAATTATGCATTATAATGAAAATAACATTAGGTACTCATCAAATGACTGCTATTTTCTTGATAGGTGGGTGCTAATACAATGCTTATACGGCATGTAGAAAATATGAACTTTTACTTTGAGGCTTTGAGATCATATTTTTATTACACAAATGTATATTAATTTGATTAATCTCCTAATATGTGTTAGTAAAGATGCTTGTAGGTTTACTGGTATTGTTTTTACAAGTTTTACTTGTGGTTTTTAGCAAATTGTTCAGTGTGTAGCTGCTAGCAAGGAAATGTTGCTAGCATGAAGTGTTGCTAGCTCCTATTTACAGCGAAGGGGCACTGTTGTCTTTTTCTATTTTCTTTTTGTTGATAGTATTAGAACCTCCTGATTTTTGTTCTACTTTGTTCCACTAAAACATAGTAAAAAATGGTAGTGCTAATTTTTAAAATGCCCTGTGCTCTTTGCAGATTGTTGTTGTTGATGTTAATTTAGAGGAAAGTTAAAAGGAGTCATTATGTCACTAAAGTTAACTTAAGTTATTCATCAGATGTAGGAATTTTGAAGGCCTGAAGCCCGCGACATCTCTGCTTCCTGGTACTCAATCAGCAGGGTTTTTGTGGTCAGATGGGTGTTATGACAAAAATATCGTATCACTGTTCAGGATGTATCAGGTTATATAGGTTTGCTAAGAAACGTCTAGCAAAACTGTAGTGTGGCATAAAACAAAGCTGAAAATTTGTGTTTTATGATACTTTTAGTGTCATAAGTGTAGAGGAAGAAATATTTTTTCATAGAAAATGAGGGAAGAGTAAAAAAAAGTAAAAATTTTACTAGTTAAAAAGTTACTTTTTTTAACATAAATTTAATGTATTAAATTATATTTACCTCACACCTCCAGGATTAAGGGTTCGAATCCCGCCACGGCCCTGTGTGTGCGGAGTTTGCACGTTCTCCTCGTGCTTCCCCAGTTCAAACACATGCATTATAGACTGAATGGCATGTCCAAAAAAAGTGGCATGTCCGTAGTGTATGAATGGGTGTATGAATGTGTGTGTGAGTGTGCCCCGCTATGGATTGGCACCCCGTCCAAGGTGTACCCCGCCTTGTGCCCCATGCCCTCTGGGATAGGCTCCAGGTTCCCCGAAACCCAGTAAGGATAAACGGGACAGAAAATGGATGTATGGATGAAATTATGTTTAATAAATACTTTTCATTAAACACTGTGTTTAATGATACTTGTATTTGATGTCTACACAATTTTTAAAACAATTTTGAAGATTTAAAAATCAAGCTTAATTATATTTTTAATTTCATGACTACAAAACAAACAATTTAACACTGAAAACGAGAAATCAGTACAATCAGATAAGGACTGTAAAGATTTTAAAGTATTTAATGATACTTTTATGTCTGAAAAAAAAAATTAACACTACAAAATTGTTTTAAAATATATGTATATATGTATATATATATATAATATTGTTTTAATGAATATATATATATATATATATATATATATTAAAGCAATAATAATGATTAATGATACTTTTTTAATGTCTATAAAAACTTCAAAACAATTTTAACACTGAGGAGCAGGAAGAATAAAAATAAAATCTGTAAAATTTGAATAATTTTAAAGATATATTGTAAAACTATGTTACATTTTTTTTTATTAAATTGTCTATGGAAAAGAAAATTGTTTAACACTAATAAACTAATAAAGAAACTAATATAGAGGGGGTAATAAAAACAATTAAATACTTTTTTCTTTTTTACAATATTTACATTTAAATAATTAAACATTTTAAATGAATAACAATTGTGTTTGATATGCTGAAGATATTTTTGTCTATAAAATGAATTATTTAACACTGAAAATTAATGGTTTTTTTCAATGTAAAAACTTATTTAATATTTTTATAATGCATTTTAAAATACATTTAAAATAAATATAACACTAAACGGTGAGTAATTGTAAACAAAAAAATAAATAAATAAATGGGAAAGGTAAATGAAAAATGTAACTCAATGAAATTTGTAGTATTATTGAAACATACATCACAAAAACCTCAATATCTCAGAGAAGTGTAGGAAATACTTTACACAGTATCGATATCCGGGTATGTAAGAGGTCCAGATTATGTTCCAGCACTAAAACTTTGAGTCAGAACATTAACTTCTGATCTAAAAGTTCTCCATGTGAACAGAACATCAGTTTTGATTTTCAGCTCTGGTCATCAGCATAGATGTTTACTAATCCAAATGTTTCTCCAACTTCCACGTGGACTTCCAGAGCGTCTTTAAAGAAATTGCACTTTTATAAGTAATTGCTTTTGTAGGACAATTACTCATTCGCCTGGCTCCGTGCTCATCAGGGGAGCGACAGCGGCTTTGGCACTACGCAAACGAGTGTGGGGAAAGGAAAGGAGGGATGACATGGGGGAGGAGTGGTGTGGAGGAGAAGAGAAGTCCTCTTTTGGATTAGTGTGAGCTCCTTGGCAATCTGCATGTGAATGAGCGTGAACAGCTTTGGCCGTTAACCCCCTCCTTCTCTCTCACACACATACACACACTCACACACACTCATTCTCAGAGTGAGAGAGAGAGAGAGAGAGAGCAGGAGGTGGCATGCTGACTTAACACTCAGTGCACCTTCTCAGAGCAGGACACCAAAGTTTTTTGTGCAGAAACAGGAGGAGAAAAAGTTTGGGAGTGTGTGTGTGTGTGTGTGTGTTTGTAGAGTGCCTGTGGTGTTCGTGTGTGTATGTGTGTGTGTGTGTGTGTGTGTGTGTGTGTGTGTGTGTGTGTGTGTGTGTGGTGCAGGTTGTTTTCCTCTGCTGATTCACAAGGAGTGGATTTGTGAATGAGAGAAGGTAAGAATCCTGTGAGATTTCTGTCTGTTCTCTGGGGTTTTGCTTATGGCTGAGCATGCTGATAACAATGCAGCAACACACACACACACACACACACACACACACACACACACACACACACACAGGGGGAGGGGAGGTCTTCACATAATGAAGCATTAGTTTTATTTGAGATTTTATCACATTTTTTCCCTTGTTGTTTAGCAATTTGAAGAAGCAGATTTGTGAGAGCTGTAAACATTGCTGAGCATTATGGGTAGTTTCCTGCATGTATCTTACGATCACATGCAGTTCATTCATGGAAAATGTACTAAAACTCCAGCAGAAAGGATAAACACGTTTCCAAGTCATTAGCGTCTCGGTTTATCGCTTTTATAGCAAAAGAGGTTGATTTGGCTGTGATTTAATCAGCAAGCTGCATAAATTATTTAATCTTGGACTGGATTATACAATCAGTGGGGATTTTTCTTTTCTTTTCTTTTTTTTCGAAAATCAAATCAAAGACTATGCAGGTTTTTCATACTTCAAAATTTTCCATTTTGCTCCAGGTTCAAATTTGTCCTTTGTGGATTTTTTTTTCTTTTTTAGAAAACACTAAGCTAAGACTGTTTGTACTTTGAGGACTGGATTAGCATAAAAAGGTGGTGTTAGCATATTAACATAGCGTCAGAAGAATGGGAATTCCTAAAGGAATCTTCTTCAATTGTTTGTACTCACAGGAGCATGACTCTCTGAGCTAGTTCAATTTAATGCAGTTTTTGTTCAATGAGCACTTTTAACAATACATATTGTCACGAAGCAGCTTTACAGAAATCTGCATATAGATTTAGATCACTAATGAACAGCCTGAGACGATGTGAGGAAGAAACGCTGAGAGGAACCAGCCTCAAAAAGGGAGCTTGTCCTCTTGGTAAATGCGCACTTATATAGCGCTTTTATCCAAAGCGCTTTACACTGTCTCTCAGTCACCCACACCAATGGTAGCAGAGTTGCCATGCAAGGTGCTAACTTGCCATTGGGGGCAACTTGGGGTTCAGTGTCTTGCCCAAGGACATTTTGGCATGTGGAGTCACGTCTACCAGGAATCGAACCACCAACCCTACGATTAGCGGACAACCCACTCTACCACCTGAGCCACAGCCGCCCACCCTCTTCTGGGTGACACCGAATAGTGGGATTATAAATCTTTACTGTGTACAAGTGTACACACAGTACTTATGCTGTTAACTTTGACTTAACCTGGAAGTGGAAAGTCAGAACAAGGAATTATGTTATTTGCGAGCTTCGTGCCTTCAAGCTACAAAGTTGGAACAAGCTAGCTGGATAACTGTACTGCGTGGTGTATATTTTCATCTTCAAAACAGCGAACTGTGGAGTCAGTGTTACAGATTTAGCATACAAATATGTCTGCATGTTAATCAAGCTAAGGCAAATATACAGTATACCCAGTTTAAAGGTCAGAAGTGTTGCTTTTGCTGCATTCGAATAAAGGTCATAACTCGTAATGTCCGACCTCTGACTAGGAAGACCTGTCAGAATTCCAGGTTCAGGATGTGAGGTGAAATCAGCATGAACAGTAAACTAGTTGCAGCCGGAAATTGTAATTCCCGACCTCTGACAAGAAAAAGACAAAGAAAACAACTTGGAATTCCAAGGGAGTCTTCTCATTTATGAGTTTGTTCCCCGTTTACGGAGTGACGTCAGATCAACATGGCAGCAAGAAGCAAAACAAAGTAGTGCGTCGTCACTTTAAATGAGTTTTACTGTACATACAAGTATTTCCTTTTGGTCATTCAACATGTATACCAGTACATATTGGCTTGTTAAGTCTAGATCACTGACTATACCGTTGAGTTTTGAGGAGGCAAATATACATCACTCGTCACAGTTAGCTAGCTCGTTGATAACAAAAGACAAATGTGGAGGTCATGTGATTTTTCTACTTTGTATGTCGAGTTGAAAAATGACACCATTCCAACCTGCAAATTTGAATGCAACAAAAGTAGCACCGCTTATGTTCAAATACAAGTACTTGCATTTGAAAATAACGTAATTCCAAATTCCGACTTCTGAATGCAGCTTTTGTTTAGTGTTGATGCTGTGGGCAGCCATGTTGATTAGATGTCACTGGCTGAACTTAGGGTTAAGGAGACTGTCCTGAGTTTCCTGAGTAGGAATTCCGTGCTGAGGACCATTTTCTTTGGTTTTCCCAGTTGCATGTTTTAGTCGAATGCAGCATAGGTATGAGCAGATTGAATACAGAGTAAATATGAGTCCTGAGATGAGAACTCTGAGACTTAAGCTGTCTTAGGAAGTGGAAATCTTTGGTGTATCCATGTCGGACCATACATACATGTGGATTTGAAAGTGTAGAAACTGCAAACAGAAGCAGAGCATCAGGGGTAGACAGTAATAAAACTCGCAACTTTCTGACCTCAGACTCAGAAAAGCCAAATTCGATTCTTAAGTTGGAATTTCTACACAGAAATTTGGGAAGGTGACCCCGAGTTGTATCAACATGTATCAACAAATGTACCACTTCTCTACTATAGTAGTGTTTGCTTTAGCTCAATCAACATACCACAACAGTAATTGATTAAATCTATGGTTATAAATCTATAAACATAAAGCTTGCTGTTTGAGAAGGTAAATACATCATAAATGTCAAAGTTATCCCCCAAGAGTTACCAATAGCTTTAACTGGATAGCTTGTTGCTAACAAAAGATTTTTTTCGGTAGCTTTAAATGTTCCAAGGTCAAAATATTACGTAATTCCAAGTATCGACTTCCCACTTCCAAGCATGCAACATAAAAGCTAGCAATCAGAAGGTTGTGAGTTAGGCTACCAGAGACACTGACACTGGAGTTTACAAGTTCAGGAGTTGTAGTACACGATTGTGAGTTCATACTTCTTTCCAATGTTCTGTTTACGTACCGAACTAAAAACAGAGACACGTCAAGCTGACTGTCACTCATAATTTTTATGGCCCTGTATCATCAAAGTGGTTTCTCCCAGTTATCCAGGAAAACAGTCTGATAAAGAGCTCCTTTAACACGTCCGTCTCTGACTGTCGCTATCAGACAAGATTGAAACTCCAGATAGAGAGCGAACTTTGATAGGAATGGGTAAAAGTGATTCTTTCTATTTTCAGTATGATCATATGTTAAAGACAGCATGGTCACCTGAGGTAACTAGAGTGACCCTACACTGTGCACCTGCTGTATATGAGTGTGTGAGGACCAATAAGTCCTAGATGTCCTCACAATGATAGGATTGTGTCAGATGTCCTCACAATTGCTGTGGTCCTCACAAACTTTATAGACTTTAAAATGAAAGGGTTACTGAGACTAAGCTTAGGGTCAGATTTAGATGTGGGTATTAATTAGTTAATTATTTCTATATTTGTTTTATTACATTATTGTGTCACTGGAAAGTCCCCACAAAGACAGCAAATGAGTATATGTGTGTGTAACACCTACATTAATTTTGGCCTTTACTGGCTTTTTAGTACTTATATCGTAAGGTATCATAAAGCTGAATGTTAAATGTATTTATAGTATGTTCTCAAACTTATTTAAAATGCGAATATCAAAATCTTTACATAAAAAAATTTAATAAAAAAAGGCTAAATATTACGAAAATTGGTGTGTGTGACGAAACCTGAATTTTGAGACCAAACGATCTTTCGTTGACATCATCTAAATGTAACTAAATGTAGTAGATACATTTACATACAGCATAATAATCGGTTAATATTTGAACCAATTGCACGGTCGAAATGAAGAAGAATGAGGAATAGTCCATTTATGAAGCTGATTAGCATAACAATCGTAATTTTTGCGTTTAGTCAGGGCTTGAAATTTTATCCTGACGTTCGTTGACCAATATGGCCGTCACAAGGAAGCAATTTATGTTACAAATTTTCATAGTTAGTGCTTAAAAGTGCTTAATTGCTGATGATGGGATGGGTTGGATGGGACGGTAATGGGTTTGATATCCAGGTGAGACCATTTGCTCTGACTTTCTGAGCTAACATTAACTACTTTGACTAGTTCAGCAAGTTTAAATTTTGTGTCCTTACAAACACAGTTGCTGATTTCGAGTAGTTTTTCAGATGTTTGGATGTAAACTTGTGGTACGTGGTTCTTGGACTGTTCTCATCGTGTTTGTCATTGTACTGTGTTTGTCTTCCTTGTGGCATGTATGATTTGTGTCAGTCCTCGGAAGGCAGAGCGACCGGCGGCTGATTAAACACAGACACAGGCCTGCACTTCTTCGGTTCCACTATTCACTCTTCTCTTTAATTGCATAGGCGCTCGTTTTTTTTTTTTTTAACAGTCATTCACGTCGTGTCAGTCTGTTTGTCTTTCTCATGCATCTAGGAGACAAGCCATCCCTCTGTTCCCACAAACCCATCTGTCTGAGACGATCCCTGTTTGTCCACATCTGTTCTCCTCCATTTTTTCCTATATTACTGACATGCTACATTCTTCATCTCTTTTTCTTTTCCTCTATTGTAATATACGGTATGACACCATACTAATCAGGTAGAGATGCACTGGTGTATCGGCCAATAAAGGCAACTTTTCACGCTATTGGCTGAAATATTTAAATGAAATGAAATTTAAATGAAACTGAAATATTTAAATGTAAAAAAAGTAAATATTGTACAGAAAAATATATTTGTAAAGTAGTATATTTCATATCCAGGTAATGTTAATATATAAAAAAGTTGATATTATATATTACCAGTTTGATGTTCAGTGATGAAGTAGAAATACTTTTGTTTGTGGTGAGTGAATGTCAGACGAATAGGAGTTTTTTTTTTTTAGATTTCAGTCAATGTTAATATGAATTAATAACGTTCACTAAGTTAAGAAATCTTACTTTAATCTTCAGAATTTAGTTCATGTGTTAATTACAGTAATGTCTTTTCTGTTTATGAGACCAGTTACTGTGAAAAAACTTGTTGAAATGGAGAGAATAAAGTTTTTATTTGCATTTCTTTCAGAATTGTGGAATTAATTATTATTCATTTAAAAGAAGGCATAAAAGGCAGAACTATCGGTTATCGGTATTGGCCGATATCACTCGGCTGAGAAATTTAGCATCGATGCATCTCTATAATCAGGTTATTAATCTGAATCTGAAACTCTGGTCAAGTAACTGTGCCTATTTTCTGTCACATAATACTAACTCTGAAAATAGGTCTTGAGCTTAATAATTTGGACATTTTTTCTAGGTCACTTTTCCTATTCATTGGACAAGCAAAGAAAATTTTAAATAATTATTATTTTTTGATAATATTCTCCTATTTCCCAATCTCAAATGAATATGAAATGCAGATTCAACCACATTTTTCCTCAGCGAAATGAAGTATTTCCGAATCAAGGGGCATATTTGAACAGGTGGGACTTATCTATTGGAGCACTTTGTGGAGAAATGCAATAATTTTACTTAAGATTTCATTTCTAGTGAGAAATAGTTGGTGTAATCACCAGATATTCCCTCTACTTTCCCCAAAGATACTTTATTATTTTTACTCGCCTAATGGGCGTTAGGTTAAGTGAATATCATCGGCATATGTTGGTAATCTGGTAGTATGGGAACATATGCTGCTTTTGAAGGCTATCTGAAACTGTTTGTTTTTTGTTTTTTTTACCTCTTCCTTTATAGATATGTGACTTGTGACACAGTATAGGGGTGGGCATGGTGGCTTAGTGGTTAGCACGTTTGCATCACACCTGTGTGGTTGGGGGCTTGAATTCTGTCTCTGCCCTGTGTGCACAGAGTTCCTCCCTCAGTACAAGCACATGCGTTGTAGGCTGCTTGGCATTTCCAAATTGTCCATATTTTGTGAATGTGTGAGCGATTGTGCCCTGCAATAGGTTGGCACCCCATCCAGGGTATCCCCCGCCTTGTGCCCCAAGATCCCTTGGATAGGCTCCAGGCTCCTCTATGACCCTGTACAGGATAAGCGGTATGGACAGATGGATGTACAAACTGAAGGCAGCAAGTTATCAGAGCAGCTGCAATTTGTTTCAGATACACCTGGTGTGTCTTTGTTTGATACTCTTGGTACCCATCTTCAGTAAACACTATCATGCTCAGGGTTGCTGTGGATCCTATCCTGGTAGAACATGTGCAGAAACAGAAAACAGACAGTAACCCAAGCTCGGGGTCGAACCGTGGGACAGCGTGGCAAATAGTGTAACCGTATTCAGCATGGGTACTGGTACATGGGTAGGGTATGTCTCTGAAAATATCTGTTCTAACCATCACTCTTCTCTTTGAATCCTTGATACTGAACAGAGTATCTGTGCTATCTCTACAGTAGACTGTAGCTTGCAGGGTGTTTCCTGTTTATCAGTTTCGCACCATGCTTGAGTGAACAGGGTGAGTCTTTATTTCCGAGCGATATTACAAAACATCTTATTCGCTGTCGTCAATTTGATTCACCAGGTATTGCATTAGCTAGAATGCTCGCAATCCTAAACACAAAGGAAACTCTGGATGTGTGAGCAGGCCTGTGTGAACAGCATGAGCAAAGCCTTATCAAGGAAGTCCTCACTTCCTCACTGCCCCAGGCACAAACACGTCAAAACTCTTCCACCACAACGCATTTCTCAGGCAGAGACAGAGACGTTAGACCATTTAATGAGCATCGGGTTTGTGCCTGGAGGTAGGCGATTATGATACAGCAGATAATCATGTTTGGATTCTGACACTTTATTTTAGCACTGGAGATTCAAGAAACTATGGGGGGGCCAAGCTCTTTCCTGAAGAATGTTTAGTGCTGTTATGTTTTTCAGAGCACATCAACCAAAATGCATGTTTGTACATACAGTATGCATTTTAATTAATAGCAATAAGACTAGTTTGAAGTTTCGTTGATTTGTTTGTGGGCTTGTTGACGAATGCCAATCAGACACAAATTACTGAGTGTATTCACAACATAACTGATTCACATTTAGCCCCACCCACAAAAGGTTACACTATCTGTGTGTTCAGGTGGAGGCCCAGTAGCAGCAGGCGTTTCCTGGTAGCTTGTCAGATCATCCTACACATCCTGCAGTGTGTTGATGCACATAAGAACTAACACACAGAGACACAGTGTGTATGTAGGTTAAAGAGCAGCTGTGATCTGAGGCCATGCTGGTTTCGTGGTTCAGATTAAAGCTTGAAGGTTTAGACCGTATGACCACATTGTCTCCTCTTTGTTGGGTTAAAAAAAAAGAATCTTATATGGTATATTATATAAGCACCCTCCCAGGATGCCATGAGGATAAGGTGATATAACTAAGGATTTGTTTTGGAAAGCTTTAGCGTGCTGACTTTAGAGGTTCTTAGCAGTATGATGGTTGCCTGCTAATCCTCTTAGCACACTAGGCGATCTTGAGATACACTTTACTGCTACAGATGAACGTTAATTCTGCAATGCTAGCTCAACTTCTGTGATGGCCAACTGAAAAAAGTAGCCTCAAATCTTAAATTTATAGTGTTCATTTGTTAGCTGCTAGCCATGTATGCCGTTAAAATTTTCTGATTTCTCATGCTAACCTCAGGTGATCTGTCAATCCTCTTACCACACTGAACATTTTTTTGCGCATCAACACATGCATTTTTTGCCTCCCAGTAAGGCCTAAGCCAGCCTAGCCGCCTGATTAGCTTCCGTGCCTCAGAGGACGAGCTCTCTAGAGTGTACTCTGTTCTATATGTCAGTGATCTGTCAAGTGCACTCAATTGAGCTGAACAAACTCGAGCTCAAACCGCAGAAAACATTTTTTTGATCGATTCCTCTCTCTCTGGCTTGCTGTGCAAAGTTCACTGCATGTAGCAGGTGATTTTCATGCTAGCCCCTCCGAGATCTGTGGAAAGTGTAACTTATCCGAAGATAGCTGAGCGCACAGATTCTGCTTTCTAGGTCCAAAACAAAGCTTTGCCTCACTTATATTACTTGCTGAAATGACAGTTATTGCAATAGCTAGCAGAGTCAATGGAAAAAAAATCTTCATGGTACTAAAGATTTGTCATTAAATAAGCATTCAGGAAAGTCACTATCTTTGAAATCCCTAGCTAAGATTTCATTATAACTAAAAAATTATCTGATTGGAACTGTTGAGTGTGTCATATCATGGCACTGGTTCTCAAACTGGTGGCTGTGGCCTGCTGGAGGGCCGGTGGATGGCGCCGGGGGGCTGCATAGAAATTCTAGAACATTACTTTTGAAAAATTAATTTTACCTGTATGTAAGTCGGGATTGTCATCCTTTGAACTATGATGTACATAAAAATGAGAAATAATAAGTATACATAGCACACTAAGACACACATCAAACAGAGACATCTGTTGATATACTAGTGTACAGTACTGTTAGCCACATGCTGATAAAACTATTTAAAATGGATAAGTTTTTAGACAGAGGACTTAGTCTCATCTGAGAAAGTTAATACAAAAGAGCCTAGCATGGAAAAAATGAAATTGCGAAAATTTGAAAAAGGTTGAGAACCATTGATATCATTCTTGACAGCAGCATCTCCTCTGCAACTTAAACTTGTGAACAGTGCAAGTGCTAGAAAATAGCGATATATGTAGCTTGGTGATTAAGTAAAATTGCTTCATACTGATTTCACTTTTCTCAATACGTCTGCATACATCTGTGTAAAACTGGTATAGAACCAAAACTGTGTGGACAAAGCTAGCTAGCTAACTAACTAGGTAATGTTATGTTAATGTTATATTTTAAGTTTATTTAGTTACTGTTAAATAAAGCACTGATAAAATTCAAAAACTGAGATTTGGATACAAAACTACCCTGTTGTTTGTATGTGTGATTAATATGAGTTAATTTATCGGCAGCTAACTAGCTGGCTAGTGGAACATGAACATAGAAGTGTTTTCGATTCGCATATCCTGCATATTACTAACAATTTAGAGAAAACGTTACAATGTTCCTAAACAAGTTATATATTTTTTTGCATGCTTATATCATGCAGTCCTTGTAAAGATGATTTTAGCTAAATGTTACGCTAACATTCAACGCATTTCTCTGATCACAGAGGCGGTGCAGGAGCTGGACTTGGAGCTGAAACAGCCCGTCCGGATGGAAGAAGAGAGGGAGGTGGAGCTTCAAGTGGAGGAGGAACATGAAGTTGAGAAGGAGAGCCCTTGCCTCGTTGAGCCCAACACGCAGGGCGTCATCAGAGGTGGCGACCTCTTCGGCTACGTGGGCATCGAGGCCATGCTAGATCAGATGAAACGCAAGACCATGAAGTCTGCCTTTGAGTTCAACATCATGGTGGTCGGTGAGTAGTATATAGAATGCCAAGTGGACTGGCATGTGTTTCGATCGCGATTAACAATACATTGCTATGAGTTTGACTTATGCAAATTCTATATTATGACCTCATAACTTCAATTTGCATAAAGTCACAAAGGTGTGAATCACTGTGGTATTGCAATCATGGACAAAACACAGCAAAACCTCTACATGTGCTCAGAACTGATTTGTTGAGTCATAGCTTCCTGCTAGTGATGAAGACATGCTTTCCAGGTTGGTGTGAAAAAGTGCCAAACCCATGGCTCAACAAGCTTACTTTTTAAGCAACGTCAGGGAGGTTTCTGCATCTAATTTTATGGCTAAATCGCTAATTTACCATACTGATAAACAAAATCAGAGAGAAAATTAGCAGCACAGGACCACAAAGGCATGCTGTGGTGTGGTGTTTTTACATGTGTGTGAGCGACGCATGGATCAGAGTAACTCTGAGGTAAACACAAGTCTCAGATGTTGGCAGGAAGGAGGAGAACTGCAGTGGCAGGTGAACAGGAAACACTGGCTTGGCGTGCATAAAGCAAAAGTCTAGAGCTCAGCTCTTTCTCGAACCCTAACATTAACAGTGATTAGACATAAAGGAGTTTATTCAAACTGTAAAGCCCTTGTTGTTGGTTTCTGGTAAGAACGATATCTTCTCCAGCAAGCTGTTTATTAGAGATTTCATTGCAATTTGATAAATGAGTGTGTGGGGAAATGTCAAAATGTCAACAAATGAATCACACCGGTTTCTACAGAAGATCTGTAGAAACGTAGAGGAGCTGATTCAACCTATTCCAAGAAAAATGTCTGTTTTTTTTCTTTTCTTTTTCAGCTTTCCAGGTAGTTTGAATTGAAATGTTTATATTTAAAAAGTATACCTTTTCATAGAATACATTTACTTGAATTTACTTAAATGTGTTCTATGAAAATTCAGAGCACAAACAGATGCACATATTGTAAACATATGCAGATATTGTAATTGCTTTACACCCCTAGTATAGTTCATATTCTATAGCCAATCAAATTCTATAACTTGGACAGTGCATAAAGTTGAACCCGCCGACTTTCGGAGGTTCCATTCTGTCTCTCTTGCTTTGAAAGAAATAAAGGTTAGTAGTGAAATGGAGACAGCTGGACTTGTGTTAGGCTCTCTGAGACGTTTCTGCCTCTCAGCTTGGGTTCTTGGCCCAGGCATTGTCTCTCCGTCTTTAGCTCCTAGCCATAATCTGGTGTGTTTTACTGGACGACTGCCCTGTTCAAGATCACCATGCTACTGACTCCCAGCCAATCAGAGCTCAGGATCATCCCAGTATGAAGTGTGTATGTGTGTGTGTGTCTAACCTAATTAAATGCCGTGCAGTATTGTTGTGCTGTCCAGGACTGGGATTTATGACTGGAGCATATTCAGTGTAGCATATTCAAGCCCACTTGCTCTCTCACTCTCTTTTTTCCCCCTCTCCCTCTGTTTTTTTCTTGGCCAGGGGTTTTGCTTGTGCTTTTCATTCTTCTGGCGCTCCTCTGGTGTGAAAATAAAGAGACATTCTGGCAAGTCCCTTAAAGAGCACATGAAGACAAAACTTCAGTTTTTAGTCATTTTTCTGAAAACTATCATGGGATTTGGATTTGGTTTATAGTTTTTATCTATACCCAGGGTGCCAATAATTCTGAAGCTGATTGTATTTGATAGTTTACAATTAATGTTTTGCTGCACTTGTAGTTTATGATGTCACAAAATTGTAGACTCTTCTTTTAATCATCGTATTTAAAACATAATTCAGCAACACCACTTCCTTTCTTTCTTTCTTTCTTTATTTCACTACCTCCATTTCTTTCTTTATTTATTTCATTACCACCATTTCTTTCTTTATTTCACTAACTCCATTTCTTTCTTTCTTTATTTCACTACCTCCATTTCTTTCTTTATTTATTTCATTACCACCATTTCTTTCTTTATTTCACTAACTCCATTTCTTTCTTTCTTTCTTTCACTACCTCCATTTCTTTCTTTTCTTACTACCTCCATTTCTTTCTTTCTTTATCTCACTACCTCCATTTCTTTCCTTCCTTCTTCCTTTTTTTCTTTCTTTTTCACTACCTTTATTTATTTATTTGTGTATTTAATATTTTTCACTACCTTTCTTTTCTACAACCCCATTTCTTTCTTTTTTTTTCACTACCTCAGTATCTTTCCTTCTTTGTTTTTTTTTCTCAATTTCATGCATTCATTCTTTCATTTTCTCCACCTCAGTTTATTTATTTATTTATTTATTTTCCACTACATTTCTTTCTTTCTTTTCTATAACCCAATTCCTTTTTCCCCTTTCTTTCTTTCGTTAACTTTATTTTCTTTACCTTTGCTAGATTTTTGTTTGTTTGTTTTTGTTGTTTGGTCTGTTTCTTTCTTCTTCATAATCCCTTTTCACTCCCTTCTTCCTTCTCCCCCCCCCCCCCCCCCCCCCCCCACATCTGTGATTCATGATCCAAGCAGCAGAGAGCACCTTTGACCACACTGCTATTTTACAGTAATGTAGTAAAACCAGGGCTTTGTTTTGGACATTTCACCGTATATCTGATTTATTTGCATGTACAAATAATTTATTCTGGACAGAAATGAACTCTCTGTGTCATTAAACTTCCCTTTTCGGCCATTAGATGGCTTTAAAAAATGACAGACTGCCCCTTTAATGCTTCCACTGTACTGTTGTTGGGTTTTTTTTTTGTTATTATTTTCCTTTCACAATGAAATATTCCAAAAATCTGTGAAATGCATTTTGAACACTGTAAAGTGTACATTGATACAGAATTCCCCTCAGAAAATTCCGACACAGCTTTTCCTCCAATCTGTCGATTTGCTGTGCTCTACTGAAGTGTGATAGCTACAGCTTCAGCTGCTTGTTAGCATGGTGCTACGCTTCACGCCTGCTGCTCTGGATGCATATCAAAAGGAACCGTCTCCACCATCTCCCTTTTTGGTTCTACTTTTTGGTTCCCCCTCTTTTCACTCTTTCCCTTTCATTGCTTAGAAACAGCGATCAAACAGTGACTCATGCAGACTCGGCTAGTTTCTGGAAATTATTCTCGACCTCATTTATCACTGAACTACTTCCTCACGCTCTCTTTCTCTCTCTCTCTCTCTCTCTCTCTCTCAAACAAACAAACCTTAAAGCTTAAAAAAATGTTCTAATGCTGTATTCCTCTGTGAGGAATTTCTTTTGTCACTAGCAGGTTAGCATAATGCAAATGAAGCCCTGTGAGATCCCACACCTTTTCTCTTTTTCTTTCCAGACTGAAGCATGTCTTTGTTGATGTTGTCAGCAGCATTTTAGCATAATTCAATTATTCAGCAGCTCACTGCTGTTTACTACCTCACATCCATTGTTAGCTTTGTTAGCATTTTTTTCTCTCTCTCTCTTGTGTGAAACAATCTTTTCTTGGATTACTTCTTCTATTAATTAGCATAATACAGTTAGCATAATGCTAATTAACTCATTCACTGCCTTCAAGTCACATGTGTTGTTAGCAGTGTTAGCAGGTATAGTGTGAAGGATCTTTGCATCACTTTCTTTCTCATGTTTTTAGTGGCCTTTTAGCAGATTTTGTTTTTTTTTTTAAAAAAAAAGGTCTATTAAGTAATGGGCTAATTAATGACCCGCTACTTGCTCTTGGGTCTTTTTAGAGCACAGAACATTAGCATAAGGCAAATTAAATTAGTCGGCAGTTTATTAACCTCTACATCACCCTCATTGTTAGGCTTTTAGAGCATGATTTAGCATTTTATTCTTTCTTTTTTAAAAGTCTGTTAGTGCAATGAAAATCAACTGCCTTGTTAATTAACCACATTCTTTATTAGCATGGCTAGCATTTCTTCAAAGTGCTCAGCACCTTATTTTCTTCAGGGATTTTAGTGGCCAGAATACAAATTAAATTATTAATAGGTTAATGAATTAGCTAAAACAGGCTCAGGTTGATTGTTAGACATGTTCGCTTGTAATTGTGTTCCTTCCACGATACATTCTTTGCATTTATTGAGAACTCTTAACACAATGCAGCTAGCAAAATGGAAAATATGCAGCAGTTAGCAGTCATTGCTTGCCTTTCTTGTATTATTTCATATTTTCTTGAGTCTTTTGAGAAGTCTGTTAGCAAAACAAACATGAACTTATTCAGTACACAGCGCTACTTAATGATCATTTCTAGCTGTGCTAACTTTTCTTCATATTATAAAGCATTTCTTGTCTATCAGACAAAAACTTCTTTTTTTTCCTCTTGAAATTAGCCATGTCAGCTTTGATAGGATTTTATTTTCTTTTTTGAGTGTTTTGGGTTTTGCAGGCTCTTTGTGCAATACAGTTAGCATAATGCAAAGTAAACGAATCGAGAGTTAGCTTACTACTACTACTACTACTTCACGGTTAGCCTTTTAAAAGTATTTTCTTGGGTCTTGTTATTGTTGGCAATGCTAGTGTTTCTTCCCCTGTGTGTAGGATATTGGACAACTTCTGTGTCCTACTAGAGATATACAAATTCATTTCATTCATAAGTTGTTGATACTAGAGCTTGTAGCTTGTTAGCCATTTATGTGTCTCTTTCGAGGACTCTTAGCACAGAACAGTTAAGATAATGCAAATTAAATTAGTAAGCAGTTACTTTGCTACTATCTTAAGCTTGTAGTTAGCATTTACATTTATGGTATTTGGCGGATGCCCTTATCCAGAGCAACTTACATTTTATCTCCTTTATACAACTGAGCAGTCGAGGGTTAAGGATCTTGCTCAAGGGCCCAGGAGTGGCAGGTTGGTAGTGCTGGGAATGTAACTTACAACTGTCTACTGTCTTAATCACTAGCTACTACAGGCTATTAAGTTAGCCTTTTAATGTATTTTCCAGAAATACTTTCATTGTTAAAGTATATTTAGAGATTGCTAGCCATGTTAGGTTTTTTTTTTTTTTTTTTAGCTTTTCTATTAAAATAAAGCGCAATACAGTTAGCAGTTGCTATCACATACTTGTTAGCCTGTTAAAGCATTCCTTGATTTTTTTATTTTTTCTTTGTTAGCAATGTTAGCAATTCTTCCTTGTATGAAGCATCTTTGAATTTTTTTCTTTTTGTTATGTTTTTATGGCAGAACTTAAATTAAGTAAGCGAATGGATTACTGAATGAGTTACTGCTAGGGTTGGTTTCTTTATGATGAATGCAGCTAGCGTATTAAAAATGCTTAGTCTAGCATTTTTAAAAATGCTAGCATCATTCTGATGACTTGTACTTACCTGCAAATGTAAGGACTATTGCTAAAAGGTTATAAATGAGGGTAATAAAGGGGCATATGAGGGTATTCTTTTGTAAAATAATTGATTCTTTTGTAAAAGTAATGATCAAAAGGGGTCAAGAGCTCATATTTAGCTTTCACGCTAATCCTTCATTTACTTTGCTTTGCTAAATAGCACTTCTTTTCATGTTCTTGGATGAGTTCCAGCAAATGTAATGCCCTTTCAGAATCCTATCAGTCCCACAGACAGACGTCGAATTGTTTTTTCAGGGATGTGTGCAATGTTTCTGGACCCCCTGTAGAGCAACAGACGGTGGGGTGGGGTGGGGGGGGACGACGGGCATGGGGCGTCAGGTGGTAAATGGTTCGAAGAGATACACTGTGAGGAGAAATCAACACACACACACACACACACACACACAGGATGAGCTCAGAGTGTGGCTAAGTGGATAGAGAAGAGAGGAAATCTCATGTTTTTTCTTGTACTTTCTCATTTTCCTACCTCGGTTCACACACACACACACACACACACACACACACACACACACAGTAGTGCAGTACCAAAGAGGCGCAGGGTCTCAGTAGATTACGCTCCAAAGTGGAGGGCAGGACCTTTAACGTAGCCTCAGGTCTCAAACTGCTGAATCTCCTCCGGTTTTCCCACAATCCCACAGGCCGTGCTACGTTCCATGTGGAAAGTATTACTGCCGCCGCGATGACCTCCTGAGGAAAATGGAAATGTGGAAATGCAGGAAATGTGTCATGTTGTGTATAATATGAAGAAATGACACAGAAAGGTCACATCGCGATGCTAAAGATGGCTGAAATGTCATAAACACTCACAATAACTTTTTTTAATGTAGTACATTTTATACCACAGCGCTGTTAAATTCTCAATTCTGATTGGTCGAGCAGTGTGGTTTCATTTTCTATAATGACAGCTACAAATCACAAGCTCATATCAGTGTGCTAGTTCTAATACGTTTCAGTTTTCATAGGAACGGTTCATTTGTAAGGCGGACGCTCCACGTGAACGTGTATTCGTCAATTTGGTGATATTTTCTGTAAGGAGACGTTTATTTAGCAGTTATGGAAGGAGTCTAAAGTGTGAGCACTGCATTTTTTTCTCTTATTAACTTCAGGATAGAGAGAAAAATAGAGAGGCTGTGGAAGGAACAAGTGTTTATAGCTGCTATGACATTAAGTGAGAGCAGGAGCGGACTTGGTTTCACAACTATAAATGTAACTATAAATGGATAAAAAGTATGCTTCATTATTTAATAAATAAAGACATTGCTGCGTTATAAGAGGAATAACTGGTATACTTCAGGACATGCTGTTATTGCAACAGTAACATTTCACTTCAACATTGATTCATTTCCCCAAGTGTTTCTATCCTAAATGTATTGTTTTATCCAGTCCAATTTCTAATACTAAATGATGTCCTACTCTTGAGCACTGTTAGTTCCTCTTGGTACCGATCTTAAGCATTGTTTGGAGGAAGCACTTTTGTAATCTGTTCTTCATAGCAGGAGATGATGATGATGATAATGATGATGATGATCATTAAAGTGCTTTCAGGTGTCAGTTGACCTCAAGCAAGTACACACATGCTGTGAATTTACAACTGACCTTTCGTGACCTTTGGAAACGGCATGCGTAAATGGCAGGCTGTTGTCATACAGAATAGCCGCGAGACAGACTTTTCTCAACACATGACTCAGACGCCATCACTGCGGTGTGTCTAGCATGGATCCTTCTAGACTTTAGGAATCTAACAGACTCACGGCATCATGATGACCAGGTTATTCATAATTACTCAGTGCACAAGAGTGCAGTTCATCATATTTAGGTGTGAGGCATCTAAATCCTCTGCAGTTGTTTTCTCTGATTTTATTCATCATAATTGCTCACTAATAAGACTCGGTTTTCACCAACACTTTGTCCTATAGTCTTAACCTAGTCCATGTTCACCATTTTGCGTTGTACATTTTGTGTAATTTCTTTTTAAATTCATCGTTGTTGAAACAAACCTGGACCTTGTCCAGGAGCTGTTTATAGTTCAGTCCTATTTCTAGAATGTTCTATCACTCCTTAGCAGTGACCCAGGTCATCTCCTCTGATATCATACCAATTAATAAACTTAAAAACATAAGCTTAAAGTTTAAAGACACTGCGTTCTGCAATGTTTAAAAAAAGAAAAGTTGAAACCAGTTGTCAATTTTCACTTGAATCCACTTCGCAATTGCGTTTTTGAGGAGCTGTTCAGATCTGCTGAGCCGCTTTGAAGTGCATGAGAGGGTCTCGATAAGAATCTCTCTGCAGTAATAGCTTCCCTCCGTCCGTGAGCACTGGCGTGAGTGAGTCATTAAGCACCGGAGCTCCCTGTGGCTTTATGCCATCGGTGCGTTTGGCCGGCCGCCAGATAAACCTCTCACACGCATTCGCTTGGACCTGACCTGTTACATCACTGACAATTTGCAGTACGGGGGATTTATGTGAGTCGCTGATTGCCTCGGCGCTCTGCATGGCCGTGTCTTCATTACAGTGCAACGACCTTCGTTTTATCTAGGGGGGGGGTTATGGCGTTATTACCAGGCGTCTCCATAAACGCCCACGCTTTCCTCTGGTCTAATAGCACAGTGAGTCAAAGGGCATCCTGTAAATGAACTTGGACAGGGTTTAAGCACTACATTTATTTGTGTAAAGGTGGAGGCTGTGACAGTGTACTGACATGACAGGATGGAAGTGATTAGGAAATCTGAAGTGTTAATAATTACAGTGTTGATGTGATACTAATGTACAGATATGACTGGTGTAATTCAGGGAAAATGGGATTGTTAAATAACCTCCTAAGGAAATAAATTAATATCTGCACCACCACTGCTATTACACATAACTCTTTGGGTATATCCGATGTGAGCAACTAACTTTCTGTAGTCTGTAAAAGAAAGAAAAGACACATCAGATATGACTTTCAAACTGGATTTGCATTTCTAGACATGCAACTTGGAAGTCATGTGTTCAGCTTGGAGCTCAACATGAATCCAGGTCAGGATTGGAGCCTGGACCTTGTTTGTGTAAAACTGAATGAATTTTTTTTCTTTTGTCAGTATTGTAACTGGACATTGCACTTAAATAAAGCCTTGAAATATCCATGTTAGTAGCTAGCCAACTAATTGGCTAACATTTGCCAGGTTACCCAGTGTCCAATTTGGAAGTTACTTCTACCTCCTTTCATTCTGAACTTCCTGTTGGTCCTCTAACCAGTCATAAATTGTTCTTAAATTGTGTTAAATCCGTCACTGTTTTAACGATTTTGCGCATTTTTTTCCCCGCACACAGTGTGACGTATTTCTGGGTGAATCTGCATAATTCCTTCGGTGTGACTTTGGTTTTATCTATCGAGATTTGATTGGCTTGTGAAACAACAAAAATGGAGATGTTACTCGATTGTAGAGAATCCTGCTAATACAGGAGGTGTTATCCCAGGAGTACAGGGTGTGTGTGCGTGGGGGGGGGGGGGGGGGGGGGGGTAATGTTATGACATAAGATGATTGGTAATTAGTAAATTTCTATTGTGACATGGGAAAAAGTCTGTGTGGCTGTGACTCAGGTGGTAGAGTGGGTTGTCCACTAATCATAGAGTTGGCGGTTTGATTCCAAGGCCACATGACTCCACATGCCGAAGTGTCCTTAGGCAAGATACATGCTCCCGATGGCAAGTTAGTGCCTTGCATGGCAGCTCTGCTACCACTAGTGTGTGTGTGTGTGTGTGTGTGAATGGATGAATGAGACACAGTGTAATGCGCTTTGTAGAACTGCTATGGTTAAAAAAGCACTATATAAGTGCAGACCATTTACCAGAAATTTAAAGAAGATACTTTTAGACATTATGACAAACCAAATCTATGATAAGTTGTTGCACAAAAACACAAAGTCCAATATTGTCACAAATTAAAACGGAACATTTAAATTACGTTCCGTTGTGTGTAACAGTAGCTCTGCTTCATCGCACTTCCCCGTTGCTGATTGTTTTCCTTTAACAGCATGACACAGAGTGTTTTATTTCTTACGTATTAAATTGAAAGCAAACATATTAAGTTAAACATTTAATGGTTTAAAATTACACACTTTAGAGCTTCTCTGAACAATGTAGTAAGGAGTGTAAGTAATTGCAAAGCTGCTTTGTGTCCTCTTTTGGCAGGTCAAAGCGGCCTGGGAAAATCGACGCTGGTAAACACACTGTTTAAATCCAAGGTCAGCCGTAAGTCCTGCACTCCCAATTACGAGGAGAAGATCTCCAAGACTGTCCACCTGCAATCAATCAGCCACAGTGAGTCTACCCTCTCTGTCTCTGTCTCTCTTTCTCTCTCTCTCTCACTCTCTCTCACACACACACTCAGTAACTCTGTTTTGATCTCAGACTTTTTTCTTGAATTGAACATTAACATGCGAGTAAAGAGTCACATACACATGAGAGCCTCTGCCATGCAAGTTGATAATGGTCTGTAATAATGACGGAACAATGCGTTGTTGCATAGATGACGAGTCTGTGAGCTGCAGAAATATTTAAATTGCGAGGAAGTATGACATTTTATCATTTTTTACATCTTTGTCTCTGATAACGTCACATTTGTAGCATTCACATTTCAAGACCTGAAAAAAAAAGGAAGAGCAACCAAAATGTGAAAGGCTAAAAAGTAATGCAAAAAGTAAAATGCAATGAAACTAGAAAAGTAAAAAGAGTTGGTTTTTGTCATCTTTGTGATACTTTGTTTTATATGTATATAAAGATGAAGCATCAGTGGCCTCAGTTTGACCCTCCTGCTAGCATGGTGTGTGTCTGTGCACAGGAATGTCATGTCACAGCGGCGAAAATGATTTATTTCACAACACCTAAGGTCAATGTAGCTCGAATATCACCTCATCGATATGATAAAAAAAAACACTTTTGAGAACCCAAACCACAAGAAATTGTGTTTAAAAAAAAACATTGGTTCTGACTCATAACAGAATGTAAGGGTTTGTGGTGTTTGACTTGGAGCTGAGCCAGACACCTGGGACATTGTGCGATTAAGAAAGAGAGAGAAAAGACAAATTAAGATGCTGGCAATGGGGGACGGATTAAGAAAGATCAATCATGCAGTTTTCAGCCAGAGTTACAGAGATCAAGAACGAGAGAGAGATGTGGCCGTGGCTGTCATTAAGAAAAACCTGTCAAAGAGGCTGGGAGAGAAAGAGAGAGTGCCAAAGCGGCCATTTTTCATCTAGCGGGTCAGAGGATGACTCTCGGTCCAACAGAGGGCATCATTTATCTAAGATAACAGCTGGTGTCTGTTTGACCACGAGGCCGTGTCTTCTTTTACATTCAGTAGTTTCATAAAATGCATTGACTCAATGACTAGATTTCTGATCTCTGACTAGGGAAAAAAATGAAGGAGACAAAAACGCCCCCTCAATTCGGAATTCCCACTCAGAAAGTCTGCTCAACTCTCGAGTTCAGCGAATAATGTCATGCGAACATGGCTGCTCACGTCAACAACAGTAAATAAATGATCACTTTAGAAGAGTTTATAGTAGTGTTTACTTTTGATCATCAACATAGACATGCTAGTTTGTTTAAATCTATAACATTGAACATACAGCTTGTTATACATCATAAACTCATGTACTAATGTTAGCTAGCTTCTAGTAAAGCCTGTCAACTTGCTGGCCATCTTGGCAAAACTCAGTTATTATCTAAGGCCATGCTGTTGTTTTTCTTCCTCTTCCCTTTTCCTACTGTTCCTGACCAACTCCACAGTCATTCATTCATTTTATTCCCAATACCATTTGCTTTGTGTATTCAGATTCTGTGTAAATACATTCCAAAGTATAATGAAAAGTTTAGGCTTCCTTGAGGTTACCACAGTACTAAGAGTTCCAAGAAGAAAACATGATCATGCACTTCAGTGCTTTAGGTCGTCCGAAAAGAAAGGCACGTACCTTCATGAATTTCACTTCTTAAGGCGCCGTCATGCTCAATTTAAAAGTGGCGTGAAAGGCAGATAGCATAGCCTCCCTAGCCTAACCCTTTAAATGGAAGTATTGTGTGTGTTCCTACAATAATTAGCGGTCCTGCGGTGTGATTTATCTTTATATGACACTAGCTTCGCAGACAAGTGACTGAGTAACACAGTGGTGAGTAGTTTCAACAAGATTCTGTGTGGGTTTTAAAATAACACAGCATAGCAAGATAAAACAGAACCGATTTGAGGTACATTTAGCCTGGTAGCATTTGAAGCATCCGCCAGCTGGAAAAGATTACAGAGCAGGTCAAAAAAAAAAAAAAGAATAAATAAAAAGAAAAACATTTTACTCACTGGTAATGTTTTTAAGTGCATGTGGCCTTTCTTAACAGGCAAATAGGACTAAATTAAAAAAAAAAAAAAAAAAAAGGAGGTGTCATTTTATGAAGGGGAAAATATATTACTAGTGGTGTTAGCAGGGAACATTAGCTCTAGGTTATGCTATTTACCTCACAGACTGAAGCTAGTACAAATGAAACAGCACCCTGACAGGATTTCTGATTGCATTTTTTTAAGCATAAATATTCATAGTATTCACTAAAAATGATAGCTGGCTAACTAACATAAGCTAACCTGACAGGATTTCTGAGAGGATTTTTACTCATAATAGTCGGAATCTTCACTAAAACCAGTAACTGTCTAGCTAGTATGAGCTAACCTGACTGGATTTCTGAGAGGAATTTTATGTCATATTTTGTTGATTATAATATCCACTGCTAATGTTTGCTTGCTAACCTAAGTAAAAATTAGTGACTGTGACAGGATTTCTAAGTTATATTCAGAAAGTTTATAATCTTAATGCAGTAGCTATTATTTTTCACCAGCTAGCTAACATTTGCTGTAAAGGTTAAAGATGAACTTGATGCCATATATCAGAGGATTGTAGGTAATATACATAAGTTCACAATCTTTACTGCGGATGTTAGCTAGCTGGCTAGCATATGTTAACCTGACGGATTTCTGAGAGGATATAAAAGCAAAAATATTCCTAACCTTCATTGATAACGTTTGCTAGCTAGCCAATGAGCAAACTTGACACGTTTTCTAGGAGCGTTGTTTAGTCCTATTCATAGATCGCTAAGTGACATGAACTAATGTGACAGGATTTGTAAAAGAACTGAAGGTTTATAAGATTCACTGCAAAGGTTTTAGGTAATAAATATATGAATCCAAAAATATTCATTGTGAGTAATGGTTAATATGATTTATTTTTTGTATTATTTCGAATTGGTTATAATCTGAACTGCTGATGCTATTCAGCTAGCTGACATGAGCTAACCTGACAGGATTTCTAAGAGGTGTTTAGATTTATATTCATACATCTTCAAGCTAATTTGACAGGAACTTACAACCACAGTTTCTCCTGTTTCTGTTTTTATTCGAATAATAAAATTAGATGTGAACAATGTAGAATAAATATTATATAACGATATTTAAATACATTTTCACTGCATGTAATTTGTATCATAATATTTAGGTTTGCTAAAAGAGTGGAGCAAAATAAAGCAGGGCTGCATTTTAAGTAATAAAAAAAGATTATTAAGAAAATTAATTAAATGTATGTGTTGAGCAAAATATATATATATATTTATGAATAAATATAAAATTTTAAACAATAGTAACACAATGTGTATACATTAAATATTTAGCCTATCATAATTTCTTCAGCCAGACAGGCTGTAAATATCAATACCGTGTGACTGAATATATATATATATATATATATATATATATATATATATATATATATATATATATATATGTCATTGGTTACTACACACGCAAAATACATAAACTGCAACCGACATTGTGACTCCAGGCATCCTGGACACAACGTGTGTGTGTGTGTGTGTGTGTGTGTGTGTGTGTGTGTGTGTGTGTGCTTGCTTAGCTTGTATTTGTGTGCTCGTGCTTCACTGCACGTTTCAGATCATATGAGGTTCAGGATATACGTCCCTCAAAGATCTCCCCTCGTTTCACTGAATTCTCAGTCCAGCAAATCGTAAACAGTGTAGTAAGGGAAAAAAGATTGTTATGGGCTTTTTTCCCCCTTGAGTCTTCAGAAATCCACTCCAGGACATCCTGACATCTAATGTAAATATTTACCTATATCGGGCGTGTGTCGTAACCGAGAGAGGAGAGATATGAATACACCATCATGGTTTCCGCCACATTCTATGTGTAAAGGTGTATGTTATGACCCAGTACATTTCTTCTACAATGCAGCTTTGTCTGTGTGGATGTTCGGTGTGGAATATTCAGAATCATTGTTATCCATATAAACAACGAGCCAAATTTGTATGTATTTAAATTAACAAACAAGCTGTAAGAAATTCTCACACCATAACGTTAAACATTTTTATACCACAGCGCTGTTGAATTCTCGATTCTGATTGGTCAGAAGGTGTTGATTAACTTTCTATAAAAGCAGTTGATCGTAATGCTGTTTTATATAATGGATGCTCCACACAGACAGATGTAAAAACCACTGGGGCTGTTTGTTTATAACTACTTTAACGTAAGTGAGAACTTCTTCCGGACATGCTGTAATAGAAAAATAATCAGCTTCACGGTGATGACAGTAACTTCGTTTCATCATAGCATGTCCGCTACATTCGCCAAAAATGGCTATGACTAGCTATGTTTGTTAGCTAAATTGAAAGTAATATTGTTGCGTGAATACATACAGTAAATTAAGGCTGTAAAGGAAGTGAGATGTAAAATAGCGGGTTGGGGTCCCCCACCAGGATGGTACTCTCACAACGAACTAGAACTACCAATCTAGAATCTATTAGTTTTTTAAAAATTTCCACCTCTTCCTGCTTTTTTTTTCAGTCATCGAAGAGAAGGGCGTGAAGATGAGGCTCACGGTTATCGACACACCCGGATTCGGAGACCAGATCAATAACGAGAACTGGTGAGAGAAGCTTGAGCACGTCTGTTTTTCGTAATACTTTCTAGCATACAGCATGACGACATGTTCATGATATTAATTTTCCACGTGTTGCTTCTCCTCAGCTGGGAGCCCATTGTCATGTACATCAACGAGCAGTACGAGAAATATCTGAAGGAGGAGCTGCACATTAACAGGAAACGAAGAATCCCAGACACCCGCGTCCACTGCTGTGTCTACTTCCTGCCAGCCACAGGACACCGGTATGTGTCACTTTCTGCACTATATTTACAGCCAGGAACGTTTAACCGCTGATCCAGAGGTTACGAATCCTCGCTCTGTAATAGCTCTGACTTCAGATGGAAACTTGAAGTAGGCCCTAGTGCCCTCACTGACCCTTTGACCTTACCGGAAACCAG
Organism: Ictalurus punctatus; assembly: GCF_001660625.3. Lineage (NCBI taxonomy): Eukaryota > Metazoa > Chordata > Actinopteri > Siluriformes > Ictaluridae > Ictalurus > Ictalurus punctatus. The sequence continues at coordinate 18,612,270 of NC_030417.2, read as the reverse complement.
AGAGCCGTAAATCGGCTTTGTAGTAGAGCATCAGGTTGCGCTAAGAGAACAGAAGTCATAAATACCTGTACAAATATTCCGAGCAGCATTGAGCTGCTAGTCTTCCGAGAATCCATATATCTTCAGTACGTTTACGAGGTACTTCGTATTTTAATTTAAACATACAGCTGAGGAGTTGAGGGTTAAATGTGAATGTCTTAACTTATAACATGATGCTAATCAACGGCTAAACTAGCATTAACCAGCACTCAGTAGCTAGAAAAAAAATGCTTGGAATGAACTAGGTTATCTTTGGCTAAACTCGCATTAACCAGAAGTTTACCTCAGATTGCGCCCAATCGACGTGGAGTTTATGAAGCGGCTGGGGAAGATCGTGAGCATCGTACCTGTGATCGCCAAAGCCGACACGCTAACCATGGATGAGAGGCTAGAGTTCAAGCAAAGGGTGAGCAATGATTCATTCATATAACCACCTTTCATGTTCTTCATAAATTAATTACATTTTATAATAATCTTAATCCTCAAGTTCTTTTTCCCTGCTTATTGGAATAAGTAAACAAAAAACTAGCATAAAAGTTAGCAAAAAAAAAAGGAAATCAATTAAATACTGTTTAAAAAAAAAATAAAAATTTCATCTGCGACCGGATTATGTCCTTTTTTTAGCATTTTTTTTAAGCATTTATTTAGCATTCAAAAGTAAAAAGGTAATTTCTTGGTATTGCCATGCATGCCAGCCAACAGGTTAACACTAAATTAGCCTAAATATTGTTTAGCATCTGTGAAACCATTCATCACTAGCTTGTAGCTAGCTAAAATTAGTTAACCTGAGCAGTATTATTCTGCAGTGTAAGCAAGAGAGACAACACTATAGCATACAGCTTAACGGATTGGTTCAATATTTATTTATTTATTTATTTATTTATTTATTTATTTATTTATTTTTGAGTTTGAGGTTTTTTGTTTTTTCCCCACAAGAATTCCACATGGTGGGAAATGATATCATACACTTTAGTGTCCTGTCATGGGTTCTGAAAAGCTTTAGGATCATTTTGGTACCAAAACTAATAACAATGCCAGAACACACTTGTGCGCCTGTGTATTTTTAATTTTTTCGTCCAACCTGCGCCATCGTTCACAGCTCGATGAATCCAGCAGCATGATGCAGTGTGGGAGGAAGCCTCCCTGTACTCCTGTACTACATCTCTCTCCAAGAGCCTCCCACACACACACACACACACACACACACACACACACTGATAAAACTTGATAATTCAGTTTACACAATGTTATATAATGGCATTGTTGAATATATTACATATATCATCATGATATCATATGATAGCATCGCTTTAAAAACCTCACTGATGATCGTAGTGCTATTTTGTGTATCTGTGGTTCTCATGAGAGAATTAGCTATAGTTTTGTTTGTGGGATGATTTCGCCATTGTCAGGATTCAAACTTGTGATCTTAAGAGAAATGATAATATGCACAAATTACATTCTAACAATGCCACATGTAGCTTGTTTGCTAATCAATCATCCTTTTTTTTGGTCCTCTAAAATATTCCATTGGTATGTTTATTCAGGTTTGTCATTGTGTGTTAACAACTAAACGACACCACAAAGAAAGTCAATTATGTCGATTGATCCCAAGAGAAAACTTAAGCTAAATCTGCTCATTACATTGCGAGATTCGGCCAGCGGATTTTTTCCCAAGCAAAAGGAGATGTGCCAAATTTACCTTATTTATCCAACTGGATACAAACAAATTAATACATAAAACGTTCGCAGGAGAATTTACTCAAGAAATGCATGAAAAGTTATTTGGGAAAAGCATTTGTAACCTGCAAGAGCTCCTGAGTTTGCGAACAAGGTAACGTGAATATCTTCGAATCGTGGAATTGTTGATGGGTTCCTGCGGTTTTAAATACGGATTAAGTCTAAATCACTAATGCAAATTTTTTAAAACTCATATATGTTGTACCACGTTAATGAGTTACAAGAAAGCAATTCAAAACAAATACATAAATTGAGACAAGTAAGACTAGCCGTTCAATTGGGACAAAAGTAATGGCACCCTGTAAAAGGAATCTGTGGTAGGTGATGTGCTATCTACATTACTGGAAGATTTAGTGCACTCTGTGCTTTACAAGGCACTATTTCACCACTTAGTTGTAATTTTGTAGTTTTCCACTCACTCTGCCTTTTATGGAGTTTTGTGGGCGTGGTTAAATGTAACTAGCTGTACTGTGAACATGGTTGGTAATTTATGGTATTTGTTACTTTACATATGAAGTATGAAGAAAATCTTGTCAGTTTGAAGGGGGGGGTTGTGTATACGAAAACATTTACACACAAACACAAACTTAAAGATTTGTAAACAAGGCCCATTGTGCCAACATTTGTTTTTGCGACCACTTGAAGCTTCCAGGCTGTTAAGTGGCTTATTTTTATACCCAAGTTGCTGTTCCTGCTTTAACTAGCCACAATTTTGTCTGTCAGTGTTTTATTTTAGTTTAAAATCAGCATCAGTGTGACACAGTCCCTGGTGTCTTGACATCGAGTCATGTCCTGGTGTTATCCCTCTCTCACACACTGCTGTAAAACACATCTTGAGCCAGAGCAAGTGAAGTGTTCATATTTCACCCTGAGGAGAACCTGCATGTGTGTGGTGTGTGTGTGTGTGGTGTGTAAACATCTGTGTAAATCTCACCAGGAGCTTCTTTCTCTCTTTGCAGATAAGACAGGATCTTCAGACCCACGGCATCCAAGTCTATCCACAGAAGGAATACGACGAGGACGCTGAGGATCGGATACTCAACAACAAGATCAGGGTACGAGGACTCCAAAAAAAGGCACATAAAAACCTTTCACATGATTTGGGAAGATGGAGGTCATGTGACTGAGACTAAAAAAACTGGACACTCCTTCCATAAATGTTAAACAAATGTTAAATCTCCACAAACAAAACAATAACGTGTTAGAACGAGCGCATTAATACAAACCGAGTGAAAATTTAGAGTGTGTTTAGTCAGATTTATTTTATGGTTGAGGATGTACAGAAAGTTAACTACAGTATATAGCTATAAGTAACATGGAGGTGTTATTTAAACAACAGTCAGTTTGTTGATATAATTGAATTGTGAAGTCAGTCCCTCCAGGATTTCACAGAAATCAACGCAAAATCAAACAAACTCAACAATATTCGGAGGAACTTGCAATTTTTCTAAATTACAGCAGATTTGGACCAAGACACATCATGTGACGTCCTCACAACACGCATTCAGCTAAAGCCCTCTTCTTTTCATGTGCGTCGAACATGAGTACAGCCAAAAGGTTAAACATGAGTACTGCAAAAGAGCGCACAAAACAATTTTCTGCAATTTTCGCCAATTCATGTAGCTTTCCGCAAAAAACAACTCTGCAAGTTGCATCACAAATTTTGAAAAAAAGCCACAGCAAAACCAAGCATTTTTTACCACAATGATCACAAAAAAAATCTGGAATAATAATAAAAAAAAATAAATAAAAAAAAATTAAAAAAAGCTGAATAGTAAAATTGGGTCTATACTGTAAAACCGAATCAATTCAATTCACTCAAAATGCTTGCGATAGCGGGTTACCTCAAAATGTTTAAGCTGACAAACTAAACAAACCTAAAAATATTTTAAAGTATACTGAAAAGTTAACTCATACTTAACTCAAAAGTCTATTCACATTCAAATGTGTTATGCTTACATGAAAAACACGTCAATATTTTACGTACTGTATTTTACGTTAGATCTCTCACTCACCCCTTTATCACAGGTCATTTCAGATATTTCAAACTTTCATTATGATAATGTGTCTTTTATTGATCACATATACATTACAATACAGGGAAAATCTTTTCTTCACATACCCCAGCATGTTAGGGTCAGAGCACAGGGTCAGCCATGATACAGCACCCCTGGAGCAGAGAGGGTTAAGGGCCTTGCTCAAGGGCCCAACAGTGGCAGCTTGGCAGTGCTGGGGCTTGAACCCCCGAGCTTCAAATCAGTAACCTCGCTCAGAGCCTTAACCACCAAGCCACCACTGCCACCACTTCATATTTCAATATGTTGGTGTTGAAATTTGTCTGTGTGCATTGCAATTGCATGCAATGTTTACAGTGGTTAACGATGTCTCTGTGTTCAGTGTTTACAGATTGTTATTTTTTTGTAATACTTAAGGGTTATTATTTTTGCATAGTATTTGCAGGGCTGTGCAACTGTAGCACAAGAATTGCATTGTATATAGAGGCTTACAGCACTCTTTATGCGCATGACAGTAAAACCCGAAACTTGAAACAACATACGATGCAACAGAGCTAATGTTACAGCATTTTTGTTTTAGCTTTTTACTTCTTCTTCAGTCCAGGACTTGACATAAGCATGCTTAATCTGTCTAGTTCCACATTTGTGTAAAATTTTAGAATTTAACTGTAACGTTATGGTTAAAAAGTGACTCCCTTTAGATGAAGACTGATTGCCGGTGTGTGTTTGGTGGTTCTTGTAGGAAAACATCCCGTTTGCGGTTGTGGGAACAGATAAAGAGCACCAGGTGAACGGCAACAAGGTCTTGGGTCGGAAAACCAAATGGGGAATCATCGAAGGTAAGGTTTCTTCTGCGACTACAACAACAATAATAATAATAATAATAATAATAATAAATCATCTTCATCATCACCACCACTTTGGAACGGTTATTTTTGTCTTATACAAAACTGCCATCTAGTGGCAGAGTGCAGCTAAAGCAGCAGTATTTATTTCCATCATTCTTAACCATTGGTATTGATTATCTTTCTGTTGTTTTTTTTGTTGTTGTTGGTTTTTTTGTTTTGCAGTCGAAAATATTGAGCATTGCGAATTTGCCAACTTGAGAGATCTTCTGATTCGGTAAGTCAAATTTTTTGGTCTTAATAATTAAATATAAATTCATTACATTTCTTTCTACAACACTTTATCATCAACCTTTTTTTTTACCTTTACACTTTATCTTTATCTTCCTGTGAGGCTTTTTTTTTTTTTTAACTATTGCCATTAAATACAATTTAAAAGCTCAGAGATGTGACAGATTACACCACAGCGCTGTTGAATTCTGGATTCTGATTGGTCGGAAGGTTTTCTATAACAGCAGCTTGGACAGGAGTGACTGAACACATCACAGGATTGTTTTAATGCACTTCCATCGAACATGTTAACATTTCTACAGTAACAGCTCTTATTGTAAACCGATCTGAAAAATGTGTAGCTGTTATAGTGTAGTTTTCTGTAAGGAGACGTTTGATTAACATTTATGGAAAGAGTCTCCAGTGTCAGCGCTTTACAACAATCAGGGCAGAGGAATTTACGCTTTTTTTCCCCCTTTATACCTTGAAGAGAGAGAAAAAAGAGAATGAGAGAACAACTGTTTATAGCCGTTATATACATATAACTTGTTTCGTGGACGTTCCACAACATTAAACGTAACTGTAAATGGACAAAAAAGTATAAAACACCATTCTTTAATAAGTGATCTTTGGCAAACTTCCAAAAGTACTGTTATAGGAAAAGAATCTATGACATGAATTGGTGTTAGTCTTTCATTCCACAGCACATTTACACCACAGCAATTTGCTAACACAATTAAAGAACGGCATGTGATGCTTTTTATCCCCTTATAGCTACATTTCCTGCTGTGGAACGTCCATGGAGCAAGTTCTTGCTATTTTATATATATATATATACAGTATCTCACAAAAGTGATTATATCTTTTCATGTGACTACACTGGAGAAATGACACTTTGCTACAATGTAAAGTAGTGAGTGTACAGCTTGTGTAACAGTGTAAATTTGCTGTCTCCTCAAAATAACTCAACACACAGCCATTAATGTCTAAACCGCTGGCAACAAAAGTGAATACACCCCTAAGTGAAAATGTACAAATTGGGCCCAATTAGCCATTTTCCCTCCCCGGTGTCATGTGACTTGTTAGTGTTACAAGGTCTCAGGTGTGAATGGGGAGCAGATGTGTTAAATTTGGTGTCATCGCTCTCACACTCCCTCATACTGGTCAATGGAAGTTCAACATAGCACCTCATGGCAAAGAACTCTCTGAGGACCTGAAAAAAAGACCCGTTGCTCTACATGAAGATGGCCTAGGCTATAAGAAGATTGCCAAGACCCTGACACTGAGCTGCAGCACGGTGGCCAAGACCATACAGCGGTTTAGCAGGACAGGTTTCACTCAGAACTGGCCTCGCCACGGTCGATCATGGTCGAAGAAGTTGAGTGCACATGCTCAGTGTCATATCCAGAGGTTGTCTTTGGGAAATAGAGGTATGAGTGCTGCCAGCATTGCTGCAGAGGTTGAAGGGGTGGGGGGTCAGCCTGTCAGTGCTCAGACCATACGCCGCACACTGCATAAAATTGGTCTGTATGGGTGTCGTCTCAGAAAGAAGCCTCTTCTAAAGATGATGCACAAGAAAGCCTGCAAACAGTTTGCTGAAGACAAGCAGACTAAGGACATGGATTACTGGAACCATGTCCTGTGGTTTGATGAGACCAAGATAAACTTATTTGGTTCAGATGGTGTCAAGCGTGTGTGGCGGCAACCAGGTGAGGAGTACAAAGACAAGTGTGTCTTGCCTACAGTTAAGCATGGTGGTGGGAGTGTCATGGTCTGGGGCTGCATGAGTGCTGCCGGCACTGGGGAGCTACAGTTCATTGAGGGAACCATGAATGCCAACATGTACTGTGACATACTGAAGCAGAGCATGATCCCAGCATTATTCCAGCATGATAATGACCCCAAACACACCTCCAAGACGACCACTGCCTTGCTAAAGAAGCTGAGGGTGAAGGTGATGGACTGGCCAAGCATGTCTACAGACCTAAACCCTATTGAGCATCTGTGGGGCATCCTCAAACGGAAGGTGGAGGAGCACAAGGTCTCTAACATCCACCAGCTCCGTGATGTCGACATGGAGGAGTGGAAGAGGACTCCAGTGGCAACCTGTGAAGCTCTGGTGAACTCCATGCCCAAGAGGGTTAAGGCAGTGCTGGAAAATAATGGTGGCCAAATAAAATATTGACACTTTGGGCCCAATTTGGACATTTTCACTTAGGGGTCTACTCACTTTTGTTGCCAGCGGTTTAGACATTAATGGCTGTGTGTTGAGTTATTTTGAGGGGACAACAAATTTACACTGTTATACAAACTGTACACTCACTACTTTACAATGTAGCAAAGTGTCATTTCTTCAGTGTTGTCACATTAAAAGTAATGATACTTTATTTATTTAGTTAGTTAGTTATTTATTTACCCTCCACAGGTCCCACCTTCAAGACCTGAAAGACGTCACTCACTACATCCACTACGAGACGTACCGGGTGCGACGGCTGAACGAGAGCAACACCAGCGGACTGGGCCTCTCCGCTCTCACTCTGGAGAACGGTACAGCAGAGAAGAACAATGCCGAGAGCCAGCTTTAAACACACACACACAATTCATCAGTCCTGCGTGTGTGATCACAAGAACATTTATCTTCCAGATGTGAAGACGTAAAGACATTTCTGCATTTAAACCTCGTATATGAGTCTATTTTTTAAGAGGTGTCCATATTATGGGTGGGTTTTTGGGGGGAAATGGAAAAAAATAAAAAGACAGAAAATGATGATGATCTGAGGACGTTCTATAGAAGTGAAATGTATGTAGGAAGAGAGAAATTACTTTTTCCTCATGCTGAGCAATTATTTCCCTTTATTTCTCCTTTTTTTTTTAAAGAAAAGTAAAATTAGACAAACTATTTTTGTTACCGTGCTCGATTTTTGGAAAGTGTCATTTTTTTCTTAATTTTCTAACAGAGCTAATTTTTACTGCTTGTGAAAAATATGTTGAAATGAAAGGAAAGCAATATCACCAAAAGTATTTTCTTTTTTTTAACTCGAGCTGTGTAGTGTTTCTATAGGTCTTGACAGACATACAGGAAAAAACAAAACAAAAAAACAAAACAAGTAGAGCAGTAATTACATATTCACTGTTTTTAAATCAATGGTACACATTTTTATACTCACTGTCTGTGAAATTGTGATATATATTTTTTTTTTTTACTACATGAAAGCTACTGTACATATCCATGTTGTTGTTTTTTTTCAGACTCTGTTTTTTTATTTTTAATAATAATGCAACATGTACTAACAGCTCCACCATGTCTTCGATACAAATATTAATATTCATGTTAAACGCCACTGATTTACAATTAAATGATTGTCACTGTTGACTGCACGTTGTGTTTATTTTCCATAAAACGTAAAATACTGACGTTAATATCTTAATTGTAAACACACAACATAAAATGTTTATCACTTTATACACATGAATAAAAAAAAAAGATTTACAGGACTCATAGAAAGAGTTAATGTAAAACTTTGCGATTTTGGCTACACTTAAGCTATATAAATGGGCGTTATTAATCACACTGTTTACAAACAAGTTTATTCGTAAATCTTTCGTAGGAGTATTTACAACTCAAATTTGGTGCTCCTGGGAATGCAGTTAGTTGCTTCTAACGTTGCTCCTAACGTTGCTCCTGAATTTGTGTAAATTGACGGATAAATTGTATAATTGTTGATGATGAGTTACTGTGGCGTTATATACGGATTTACGCTGTCAAGTTTAAATCACTTATTTATTTCAAGTACACAACATTTGAAGGGGGATTTCGTGAAAGTCGTTTCATATAAGAAAGCGATTTCAAAACAAGTCCATAAATGAAAGCTATTCCGTTAGGACAAAAGTAAAGCCACTGTATAAATGGAGGTGGATTTAGTGTGTCTATGGTAGCTGATTTTCTGCAGTGGCTGAGCTGCATCACTGAAAGATTGAGTGCACGCCGCACTTTAGTGGCACTCTTTCATCGTTTAGTCATAACGTGGAGTCTTTCAGCTCACTCTGTGGAGTTTTGTAGGCATGGCTAAATGTGAATCAGCTGTGCCGTGATATTGCTTGGCTTGTAACCACTATAGATGTTAAAAATCAGATGTGGCCAACCCCCCACCACCCTTTGATGTTTTTGATTCTGCTCTGCTGCAATAAAAAACTATACTCCAATATAAAAAAAACTAAACTACAATAAAAAACTATACTACAATAAATAAACTATACTCCAATAAAAACTATACTCCAATTTAAAAAAACTACACTCCAATAAAAAACTATACTCCAATAAAAACTATACTCCAATAAAAAACTATACTCCAATAAAAACTATACTCCAATAAAAAAAACTATACTCCAATAAAAAAACTATACTCCAATAAAAACTACACTCCAATAAAAACTATACTCCAATAAAAACTACACTCCAATAAAAACTATACTCCAATAAAAAAAAACTATACTCCAATAAAAAAAACTATACTCCAATAAAAACTACACTCCAATAAAAACTATACTCTAATAAGAAACTACACTCCAATAAAAACTATACTCCATTAAAAACTACACTCCAATAAAAACTATACTCCAATAAAAACTACACTCCAATAAAAACTACACTCCAATAAAAACTACACTCCAATAAAAACTATACTCCAATAAAAACTACACTCCAATAAAAACTATACTCCAATAAAAACTATACTCCAATAAAAAACTATACTCCAATAAAAACTATACTCCAATAAGAAACTACACTCCAGTAAAAACTATACTCCAATAAAAACTATACTCCAATAAGAAACTACACTCCAGTAAAAACTACACTGCAATAAAAACTATACTCCAATAAGAAACTACACTCCAGTAAAAACTATACTCCAATAAAAACTATACTCCAATAAAAAAAAACTATACTCCAATAAAAAAAACTATACTCCAATAAAAACTACACTCCAATAAAAACTATACTCTAATAAGAAACTACACTCCAATAAAAACTATACTCCATTAAAAACTACACTCCAATAAAAACTATACTCCAATAAAAACTACACTCCAATAAAAACTACACTCCAATAAAAACTATACTCCAATAAAAACTACACTCCAATAAAAACTACACTCCAATAAAAACTATACTCCAATAAAAACTACACTCCAATAAAAACTATACTCCATTAAAAACTACACTCCAGTAAAAACTACACTCCAATAAAAACTACACTCCAATAAAAACTACACTCCAATAAAAACTACACTCCATTAAAAACTACACTCCAGTAAAAACTACACTCCAATAAAGACTACACTCCAATAAAAACTACACTCCAATAAAAACTATACTCCAATAAAAACTACACTCCAATAAAAACTACACTCCAATAAAAACTATACTCCAATAAAAACTACACTCCAATAAAAACTATACTCCAATAAAAACTATACTCCAATAAAAAACTATACTCCAATAAAAACTATACTCCAATAAGAAACTACACTCCAGTAAAAACTATACTCCAATAAAAACTATACTCCAATAAGAAACTACACTCCAGTAAAAACTACACTGCAATAAAAACTATACTCCAATAAGAAACTACACTCCAGTAAAAACTATACTCCAATAAAAACTATACTCCAATAAAAAAAAAAACTATACTCCAATAAAAAAAACTATACTCCAATAAAAACTATACTCTAATAAGAAACTACACTCCAATAAAAACTATACTCCATTAAAAACTACACTCCAATAAAAACTATACTCCAATAAAAAAAACTATACTCCAATAAAAACTACACTCCAATAAAAACTATACTCCAATAAAAACTACACTCCAATAAAAACTATACTCCAATAAAAACTACACTCCAATAAAAACTACACTCCAATAAAAACTATACTCCAATAAAAACTATACTCCAATAAAAACTACACTCCAATAAAAACTATACTCCATTAAAAACTACACTCCAGTAAAAACTACACTCCAATAAAAACTACACTCCAATAAAAACTACACTCCAATAAAAACTACACTCCAATAAAAACTATACTCTAATAAGAAACTACACTCCAATAAAAACTATACTCCATTAAAAACTACACTCCAATAAAAACTATACTCCAATAAAAACTACACTCCAATAAAAACTACACTCCAATAAAAACTACACTCCAATAAAAACTATACTCCAATAAAAACTACACTCCAATAAAAACTATACTCCATTAAAAACTACACTCCAGTAAAAACTACACTCCAATAAAAACTACACTCCAATAAAAACTACACTCCATTAAAAACTACACTCCAGTAAAAACTACACTCCAATAAAGACTACACTCCAATAAAAACTACACTCCAATAAAAACTACACTCCAATAAAAACTATACTCTAATAAGAAACTACACTCCAATAAAAACTATACTCCATTAAAAACTACACTCCAGTAAAAACTACACTCCAATAAAAACTACACTCCAATAAAAACTATACTCCAATAAAAACTACACTCCAATAAAAACTACACTCCATTAAAAACTATACTCCATTAAAAACTACACTCCAGTAAAAACTACACTCCAATAAAAACTACACTCCAATAAAAACTACACTCCAATAAAAACTATACTCCAATAAAAACTACACTCCAATAAAAACTACACTCCATTAAAAACTACACTCCAATAAAAACTATACTCCAATAAAAACTATACTCCAATAAAAACTACACTCCAATAAAAACTACACTCCAATAAAAACTACACTCCAATAAAAACTATACTCCATTAAAAACTACACTCCAGTAAAAACTATACTCCAATAAATGAGAGTATATGAGAGTAAATGGCCATATGAGAGCTTTGTGTTATATGGTCTGCTTTTATGTATAGCTGTGTAAACATTCTTCAACATTCCTCCTTTTGTGTTACACTGAAAACAGCATACAGGTTTGGAACAACTTGGTGAGAATTTTTTTTTTTTTGTAAGTCATTTTGTTTGGCTAGCTGACACAGTCATGTCATTTTACAGAGACATGACAATGAAAAGACAATCAAATAATACAATTTTTTTTCTTTTGGACAACAGAAAAAAAGGGTAAGAAAAAAAAGTTAGCAATATATATGCAGTGGAAGTTTTGTAATTGATATTTGGTCTGCTCTACTGTTTGGAACATATTATTCAGTATATCTGTTCATAATAAGGTGAAAGGTCTGCCTAGGGGTAGAGAGAGAGTACATCTGAAATATAATAAACCATCGAATCAAACTTGTTTTTGGACTGTAATACACACTGACCTTACTATAGTTATTTTGGTCCTAAATATAAAGGTTTTTTTTTTTATTGTATATATAAATATTTGGGCCTTTATTACATAGATATTACCAAATGGTTTGGTCGGTTACGGCCTTGGTGCTTGGTAATTTATGGCTGATTTATGGGCATTTCTAAACATATGCACGATGAAAATCAGCAAAAAAAAAAAAAAAAAAAAAAATTAGCAACTCTGGCAGGATTGATTATTGGTTAGTCAATTATGGATTCTTTTATTGACCTGTACATTGGTGTATCCTGAGTGAAGGTAAGGGTGTTTAATTTAGTGTTTTGTAACTGCAAGTTTTCCAATGTTTACACTTTACAACCTGTGTTTTTCTTTCTTTTTCTTTTTAAATTCAAGAGAAACTGCTGAGGGAACATTTTATAGCTGCTATAATGTAAGTAAGAACAGGAGCTTGTTTCACAGACCTTCCACAACATTAGCTGTAACTATAACGAGGTGAAAAGTATCATTATTTAACAAATAAAACATTGTCATCTTTGTGAAATTGCTGTGGTATAAGTGGAATAAATCACTTCAGGACATGTTGCAATAGAATTTTTTTTTTTAATATAGATATTAATGTGTGTGTGTGTGTGTGTGTGTGTGTGTGTGTGTGTGTGTGTGTATGTGTGTGTATATATATCAATCAACCACACAGAGCCATGTTTCCTTTTGTACAACCTTTACTAAAACGGTGCAGACTGGAACCAAACCATTTTGAAAAAACGACAATGCATGTCTGACAAGGCACTGCAGCCATGAGAAACGTTTTTTTTTCTTTCACTACAGCATTACTTACAGGAATTTTTTTTTATATTAAAGCCTAAACAAACACTTCATGTTGATGACTGAGAAATGTTGGATGTCGAGAGCTGGTCCGTGTGAGGCAGACGTCATTTATTAGCCACAGTCACGCAATGGGGCGTTCACTCCATGAACAAAAAAACCGAAGCTTTCATCAGAGACCCTGTGAGAATGGTAGAGTTAGTAATTACATTAGTGTCTACAATGTAGAATTACATACGTGTTTGAGGTGGGAGCAAGAGCAGATCTGGTATTAGTATTTCGAACGGTGGACTTCCATCATCACTGGAGGCTTGATCGATTAAATGTACAGTGTCGGTCAGGTTTCTTATCTATAGAACAGATTCATGCATCTGGCGCTTTTCTAGAAAGATTATGGCCGTGTCCCAAACACCTTAGCTAGCTAGTGTACGTACTATAAGCTTTCAGTATTTTCGAGGGTTCATATTAGGGATGCTAAGAGCTGTTCTTGTGACTTATGCCACATAGTATCACCTGGTATAGGATGTTGGTGTCAGATGGATATCTAATAGCAGGTTTAGTATCTATGCAGCCCTAATTCAAATTGAATCCGACGTTCACAATAGCAAGTGAGAACCGTGACTGTCCACGTACAAAGCTGCGCATTTAACCAATATCAAGCAGTTTTCAAACTGAATAGTGGGTTTTTTGGTAATTTGTCTTTAACTAGTTGTTTTTACTAGTTATATAAACCTACTACAATTTCACACACAAAAAAAAAAACATTCTGGACAGGCCACGTCCACAAGAGAAAAGGTACAGTCGACTCGAGTGACTTTTTGCATTTGCTAGTGTGAACATAGGGTCCGGATAAGTAGCTGTGTGTTCCCATAATGCATTGGGAGACATTCGTTTTAACACTATGAACAGGCATCAAGGTGCAAGTTGGATCGTGGAATTAAAAAGTTAGTTGAGTACACAAGTTTGCACAGCTTTAGAAAACCAAGGATTACAATTTAGCAAGTAGCAAGACATTTGACAGATGTTCAAAATGTCAAATTGTCAATGTTAATAGGTTAAAATAGTTGATCTTTTTCAGTTTCTACATTATACATTACATAAATATTCTCTAATAACTTGCGTTCGGTTTAAAACCACCTTCAAGGACTTTAATATCATCTAAACAACATGTCAAACCTTAAAATTGTAACTTGCATCATCGTAGCCTGTTATTCCTGATGTCTGTTACAACTCTGTCACAAACTTCATCTGCAAATCAAGTCTGGAGTCTGACAGGAGGTGATAAAAACTATTTTCAAATTATTTTTCTGTTGATTGTGGCTCATGTTTTGGAATGTAGTCTTGTTATAGGACACACCCACATCTCATATGTAGAAATTCAAAATCCTATTGTGCTTTTGCACCCAACTGTAACTAGATGTGGCAATTAGCTAGCTTTCCTGTTTCTCCATGCCATGAAATGCTAATTAGGAAATTGTACATTGTACACAAATATGTATTTCTAAAATTTTTATTTACTGTTATTTGTTAAACTCAAGCTCTAGTGTTTGGGACACACTTTATATAAGAATTTAACTGCGTATATTCGAGTGTGTTATGTTTGTAAGTCGCTTATACAAAGTAGACAGCACACTTGTTTAGTTTTTTTGCCAAACACAACACACATCTGATGCTATGCTTGCCGCGTACACATAGCCCACGTAAGCGTGTCCTTTAATATTGTACATAACAGGACTGGTTTCAACGATCCACAGCTGGTGCAATTCATCGCTTCAAGACATTAATCGTTTTTTTGTGGTTTTTTTTTTTTTTTTGCATATCAAGCCCACAAACATTTATTTGGCATGTCTCAACAGATCCCAAGCCTTCCTTATATAGGCTACAGATTAGGGTCGAAGAAGAAAAGTTAATATTGTAGGTTCTGCTAAACACCATCATTCCAAACTCTCGCTCCAGGAAACAGTTTGGTTCGCAGTGAAAACTACATTATTTGTTTGTTTTTTAACGTGTAATACAACATCTCCGAGTTTTTTATAGAATCTTCCTCAGCGATATATTAATAAGTATCTCTGTATTTTGTTTTATTGAACGGAGGGATAGCGTAATGGAAGAACTTCCACAGAACATCTGTTCTCATCTATACAGAGAGCTGGTGGATGTGTAAATACTGCAACATGGTTAAAATAAAATGTTTTTTAAAATTTTTAGATCCAAGCTAACCTCCAAAAATTAACTTAAAACATTCTTTTGGAGGAAAGTCATTTCAGGACATCCATTTTGGCGCAGAAACTCTCCCAATTCCCTAAATTTCTTCCACCATGTGTCAGTGTAGCTCCTTACAAGAAATAACCGTCAGCTTTTTTGTTTCTAAAAAATAAAAATAAAGCAAAATCATTTAAAAAAAAAAAAATCAAACCCTGCCGTTTAGAAGCAACTCTTCATGTTCCCTGCTCTTTCGTCTTTGATTGGAATCAAACACATCACGCAAAAAAAAAAAACCACGCAACCCCGTAGAAGATCTTCTTCACTTCAGTGAATAAATAAATAAATAAATATACGCATTAAGTAAATAAATTAACCTTACATAGTAAAATACATAAATAAATTTTAATCTCAGAGCTTGAAGATGAATCAGGTTTGTTTTGTACGATTTTGCTTTAGTACCGAGTTTGACCTTTGACCTTTGCCAAGGTGAGTCGTCATAAAAGTACAAAGGTTTAAAAGGTTTAAGGGAAAGCAGTTTATGACCTTAAGTGCCTGAAGCCTCAGGGTCACAGTGTCTTTTTTGTTTTGTTTTGTTTTGTTTTGTTTTTAACAATCGTCACATTTTGTGCAGAAAAATAATAAAGCTGTAGCGTCATTTATTTCATCATACAGTAACGTAGTTCCTGCTCGTAACCCAGCGTAAATTCTGATCATAAAATAAATATATGGACGAAAAGAAGATGAAGACAGTCAGCAAGTGAAAGAAAAACAAATTAAAAAAGGAAAAGAAGAAGAAGAAGAAAATAGAGAAGAGGGGAGAGAAAGGAATATGAGAAAAGCGAAGAGAAAGGGGGAAGAGGAAGTAAGAATGAGGGAGTGAAAGAGAAAAAAGTAAGAATAACAAAAAACAACTAAAAAAAAGAAAGAAAAATGTGAAAAGCAAAAAGATAAACAATGAGAGAGAAAATTAAAAAGTAAGAATAGCAACAAAAAAATAAGAAAACCATGAAATGAGTTAGAAAGTAAAAGAAAAAAGGGGAAACTAAAAAGGGAAGAGAAAAATGGTCGGAAATCCAAAAGTGTCATCAGCAATGACAAAGCAAGTTTAAAAAGTAAGAATTACAAAAGAAAGAAAGAAAGAAAGAAAGAAAGAAAGAAAAATAAAATATAACAAAATAAGGAAATATGAAAACAGGAACAGAAAGAAAAATGAGAAAATCTAAAACAAAGAGAAAAACAATGAGAAAGAAAAAGAAAAAACCTAAAATAAAAAAAGAGAAAAACTTCAAGAGAAAGAGGGAAAAGAACGAGAAACAAAGCATCTGAGTGAGAAACTTAAACAGAAAAAAATAAATAAATATTTTTTTGGCCACACAGCATGAGTGTAGCATGCTCAGAGCTTAAAAAAAATGTTCAATGCTGCTCATTCAAAAAAAAAGAAATAAAAAATATATCTCGTACTTTTAATTTACATTTCGTCACGCTCTTATTATCTACAGTAACATTAGAGAGGATTTAATCGCACAAAATCTCATCATGAAGGTTGGGTAACAGGTGTTGAAAGCCAAGCTGGGGGGTACAAACTTTTTCAGCATCATATATGTGTGTATGTGTGTGTGTATACAGTATCTGTACCTGGTGATGGCCTGAGAGAGGCACAGACGCAGTGTAAACTGTCAAACCGGACTGAAAAACGAGCGTTTTGAAAGCAGGCCTGTGGTTATTGAGAGTTATAAATATCTACAGTTTCCACGTCGATCCGTACATTTGAGTAAATATTATTTTGTGCTGGGAAAAAAAAAAGTAAAGTCTAAAATGATGGAAAACTGCACCATGCATTTTGTCCGTATTTAGGTTCTACAGTAGCAGCTGCATTGCAACAAGTCTTCATGTCTTCATGTTAGCGGAGGATTGATACTGAAAACCTGCATCACTAACATCAACACCAGAAATCACCAAAAGTCAGAAAATGGCCGAGCTTGATGGAATATCTACTGTGTATGTACAGTGAAGTACTCCCTCCGAAAACAACAACAACAAAAAGAAAGAAAGAAAAAAAACAATCCTTCATCAAATCTGGATTCGTATTTTATTCCCAAACGTTCCCGGCAGTCATTTCACAGTAATCCTCGTCAAAATATCGGTTTAAAAAAATAAGATTTCCGAAGGAACACAAGAGGAACGGCATGACAACGAAGAGCAAGTAAGGAAGCGTGCAGCGCTGACGCGGAAAAAAAAAAATCTACGCAGCTGTTATTATCACGGCTAATAATTTGAGTATTGTTATGTTCTCAGAGGCGACTTCACTAAACGGAGTGTAAATATAGCAAAGAGGGAAAGTTTCTTTCACATTCTTCCTTTTTCGTAGCTTCTCCTTGTCTTGATATTCCGGAGTTCATTTTTGCTCCAAGAAAAAAAAAAATGGCAAGATGAAAGAAAAAGTTTTATTTCACTTCATGGTTCATGTTTTATGTATGGAGGCTGATGGTTGTGATGGAAGCTTGACGCCTCGGATCATGTTGCTCACATTCATGTCACTTTCGCACATCAGCCGAGGCCAGCGAATACATCGGAAATATCTGGAACATTCCGACCAGCTTCACTTTTTTTCCTCTTGCACTGCCTCATCTTCGACTCTGTCTTTTCCTTTTCTGTTGATTCCCCTCATGAGTTTCAAGATGATTTTGGGGGTTTAGTCATCAGTCTGGTTTCGTTCGTCTGAAGGAGGAAGGTTTTTTCGATGCTGAGGAGGATGCAGGCTCTTCATCGTCTACTCGATGACCATGCAGCGCGGCAGGTGCTGGGAGTAGTACTTAAAGAGTTCGGCTGTGGCGCCGGGGCAGTTGGTCAGCTCCAGTTCCTCCAGATCCTGCAACTGAATCAAGCCTGAGAGGCCTGTGGTGGTCAGCAGGGGGCAGCCTGGTGCAGGGAAAGACACAAACACGCACACATGAGAGCCACTTTCTGTCCTGATCTTCCTGCTCATAATTCTGCACATAAAAGGCAGAAGCACAATAAAGCTGTAGCGTAGTATACAACCCCAAGTCCGAAAAAGTTGGGACAGTATGGAAAATGCTAATAAAACAGAGGAGTGATTTGTAAATGTATTTTGACTTGTATTTAAACAAAAAAAACAAGGTATTTGATGTTTTACCTAATCAGCTGTATAGTTTTTTTTAAGATAAACGTTTATTTTGAAATTGATGCATGCAATACATTCCAAAGAAGTTGGGACAGGGGCAATTTAGGACTAATAGTGATGTCACAAGTTGAAATAAGAAGAGGATGTGAAACAGGTGAGGCAATCGTCTAATCATAGCATATAAGGAGCCTCCAAAAAAGGCCTAGTCCTTCAAGAGCAAGGATGGGTCGAGGCTCGCCAATCTGCCAACAGATGCTTCAACGAATAATCCAACACTTTGAGAACAACATTTCACCGTCTACAGTGTGCAATATAATTAAAAAATTCAAGGAATCCAGTCAAATCTCGGTGCGTAAAGGGCAAGGCCGAAAACCATTTCTGAATACGCGTGATCTCCCTCAGACGTCACTGTCTTAGACAGTCATGAGTCTGTAATGGATATCCTGACATGGGCTCGGGAATTCTTTGATAAACCTTTGTCATGTCAACACCATTCGCCGCTGCATCCAGAGATGCAAGTGAAGGCTTTACTATGCAAAGCAGAAGGCATACATCAACACTGTCAAAGCACCGCTGACTTCTCTGAGTTCGGTCTCATCTGAGATGGACAGTAGCACAGTGGAATCGTGTTTTGTGGTCCGACGAGTAACATTTCAAATAGTTTTTGGGCAAAACAGCCGTCGTGTTCTCCGGGCCAAAGAGGAAAAGGACCATCCAAGCTGTTATCAGCGTCAGGTCCAAAAGCCAGCCTCTGTCATGGTATAGGGGTGTGTCAGAGTGTCAGTGGCCATGGCATGGGTAACTTGCACGTCTGAAAGTGCAACATTAATGCAGAAAGATATGTACACGTATTGGAGCAACATATGCTGCCATGCAGAGCAGGAAAACGCCAAACCACATTCTGCCTGGATAAGCAGAGACTACGGGTGTTAGCATGGCCTGCCTGCAGTCCTGACCTGTCTCCGATTGTGAATGTGTAGTGCATTATGAAGCGCAGAATAAGGCAACGAAGGCCCCGTACAGTTGTGCAGTTGAAGAAATGCATAATGGATGATTGGGGGGAAATTCCGCTTGCTAATCTTAACCAACTGGTGTCTTTAGCGCCCAAACAATTAATAAGTGTTATTAAAAGAAAGGGTGATGTTATACTGTGGTAAACAGCCCACTGTCCCAACCATCAGACTGTTGCAATAATCAGATTTGAGTGTATATTTTCAAAAAATAAATTAAATTCATAAAGTAAAACATCCAATAATGTGTTAATAATCTGTTTTCAATATAGTTCAGAGTGAACTGAATTTTCAAATGACACTTTTGTTTGTTTGTTTTTTTGCATTTTCCATACAGTCCCAACGTTTTCGGAATTGGTGTTCCAGCTTGCAACTTACTGCAGTGAATTCTGAACAAAAATAAATATAAAATATAACTGACAATAAGGAATAATGAAAGAATGGGAGAAGGAACAAAGACTGGGAAAAAGAAAGAAATAGAACAAAGGAAGGCATGAAAAACAAACAAGAAAAGCAAAGAGAAAGAAAAAAAGAATTTAAAAAATAGTAAGACAAGAAAGAGCGAGTGAAAGCAAGATAAACAGACAAAGAAACACAAAAAAGGAAACAAACAATGGAAAAAAGTAAAACAAAAGAATGAAAGAAAGAAAGAATGAGAGAAGAGGGAAAAAAGTAAGAATAACAAAAGGAAAGAAAAAAACCCCAAAACAAACTGAAGAAAAATAATTAAGTGAAATTAAATGTGAAAAAAACAGTAAAATAGAAAAGCAAATAAAAAGGAAAGAAAAGGAAAAAAAACATGAGAAAAGCAAAAAAATAATAACAAATGACAGTGAGGAAAAAAAATTTATAATAAGAAAGAAAGAAAGAAAGAAAAAACAAAGAAAGCTTGGCAAATGTAAAGAATGAAGCGGCCATACCTGCTAGAGAGAGAAAACGAAGACTCCTCATACCAAACAAGTGCTGCAAGCCAAAGTCCTGCACCTACACACACACATACACAAACACACACAAACACACACAGACGTTGATATTAATTGCTATAATCCCCTGTATTTTTTTATAATTGGTCCATGTTTCCATTTTATACTTTTGTTGGACTTTTTGGTTTCAGAATTGAAAATAAAACACATACTCACAAGATATTGCTTTGTTAACAAAAGAAAAATTTAAACATCGATTGTTTTATGTTTTGAAATTATTAGGTTACTATTAACTAGGTAGCTGCTCTTATTTGTTTGGTTTTGAGTTCATGTTGTTGCTTATGTTTACACCGCCACGTGCCATTGTTTTGATTTCAGTCCTGTTTCCTCCAAGGGTGTTAGCTGAACTGTTAATTATCCGTCTTCTCCATCAAAAAAAAAAAACTTTTTAAAACCTATTTTAATAGACCGTTTGCATGAATTTTTTTTTTCTTGCTGGTAAGGGCTAATTAAAAAATGTGAAAATTGGACAAAAAAGTTTTAATTTATCATAAAACTTGGTTCGGGTGTTATCACTGTTTTCAGGACTACCAGGCTGATAAAATTAGAGCTGCAACAACTAATTGCTAAAATCGATAATAATCGATTATGAAAATCGTTGTCAACGAATGTCATTATCGATTAGTTGTTCTGTGCGCAGCACGGTGAAGATTTACTCATTATGTTATTTCTGTTCAGAAAACACGCTTTGGAGAGTAAATCCTAAAGTTGTGTCCCAAATGAAGTACTGTACACTTACACCATGCACTCTGCACCACCGTCTAGTGTGTGGATTTTAGAAATAATAGTAATATCATCTCAAATATATCACTAGTGGGTTTTTTTTACTAACCGGAAATATAAACCACTTCCTAGTCGACGGTGCATGAAGTCATATGCAGGCTAGCATTAGCAGACACCCAGAGTCACCAACAATGACTTTCTTGAGGTTACTTTCTGTCAGCGTTACCTTTTATTCCCAACATGACCTCAGTCACCATCAGCCGGAGGCGAAATCGTCACGTGACTGAGGAAGAAATTGTCTAACCACCAAGTCCACTAAGGCAGGGGGTCATTTTAAACACCGTGGAAATCAAACAGTGCTGCATGAGCACAAACATGTTTGTATCCAAAATGTTCCACTGTGTGTAAGGGGCAGGGGAAACTGGTGCAAGCTGCTTGAAAGGTTTAGTTTAATTTAAGTTTATTGTCATTATATGCTATATTTGCACACTTGCCGTGTAGATTCTGTCGTTTATTATAACGGAAGTGATGTGTTAGTAACGAGGCTGCGTTGCTGATCAGGCGCGGTGTAGAAACCATGATACAGAGTGTAGTGTGAATAAGATCTGTAATGCGTAATTAAAACATTATGATGAAAAGTAAACAGAAGTAAAATAATATGTCTAAAGGCAGCGAGTAACAGAAACCACAAGGTGCAGTGAAATCGAGTTTTTATTATTAGTTTAGGAGTGCAGTTTTATTCAGTACTTTTTGTGCATCCATAAAAAAAATGCATAAATCCCCCGCCCCATCCGATTAATCGGAAAAATAATCAGCCAACTAATTGATTATGAAAATAATCGTTAGTTGCAGCCCTAGATAAAATATAAAACTTTTTGGCTATTTAACATGAAACTAGGTTAGTTTGGTGTCGCTAGCCAAGGGGAGGCACAACTAACCTATCACTGTATAGGTTTAGTTGCTACAGTGCCATGCAAAGTACATTATCTGTCCTTATGATCTGCTCATATCATGTTCATGTAACTTATACATATTAATGAACCCATATATACATTTAAACACCTTCCTGCTCAGCATGAGAGGATGTTTGTGTTCAGTTTCAACCCATTTACTGGTTAAAAAAACAACAGCGTATATATATCCATTTTTCCTCACAATTACTGTGTGAGCTAGCAGAATTGAGACCTTTCAGCCAATAAGACATGACTATTTCCACGTATTTTCCTGTAAACCCTATCTGATTGGTCTCGCCTTCGTTCACTGAAGATATACAATTACAACACCGCCATCTTCTTTTACTGACGTTTATTTGCGTAGTGACAAATTCCTCCAAGTGGAGAATTATTCAGGGCTAAAGAAAAAATGTTCGGTGCTATGGCCCCGAATGCCCATGCCAGGTTTTGCCCCTGTTCTCTGCCCCTGCCTTGTAATTGGTTGATTACTCTAAAGTGTTCAGCTGTTCTGCGCTTCACGTTGATGAGTTTGTCCTGTTCCTTTGTCTTGTTTCAAAATCTCATCAGTAGTTATCACGTTACCAAGCCTCCAGAGTGACAGCAGATGATCAACATTTGGCGCTCACTATGAACGTAGGCACTGTACAAATAATACGTTTTATTCCTACGAGGCTGAAGTGGTGCTATGCCATCAAGACATTTTTGAAATCATAGATCATTCATAGAGCTAGCCCATTCTGCATGTATGTAAATCTCAAACAAAAAAAAGTCTTTAGTTGTTCTTTGGAGAGGAAGAAAATGAGTGCATGAGTCTCGACAAACTAACAGCTAGTTCAACCTCATCTGAGAGCTACGGATTCCAGGAATATTTTAGCTTTTACAAAAACAAATTTGATGTATTTAAGATTATATTATAGTTCTGGATATTAAGACACAAAACAATAAGTGGATTTGCATCTGATTATAAGTAGGCAGCCTTAGTTTCACGTTGTACTTTCTGGTTTTGACCCTCGCTGGTTTTCTTAATTTCTGAATATAGATTATACTCATTTAATGCTGTCTTCCTGTTTGCTGAACTTTGATTACAATTACTAAATTGCCGATTCCATGCTAATAAATACCTTCCTGTACGAATGTTTAATTCCCAAACCGTAGGAATGAAGGAAGTGTAACTACACAGTGGCTAGCAAGAGCCAACAGCCAATCACAGGAGAGAGAGAACAATAGAGACCAATATTATCATTTAGATGAAAAATGGATCCAGGGTGGAGAGCAAAGTGGCTTAAAGGTTAGTATGTTTGCCAAATTAGTTAGTACAAATCCAGCTTCTGCCCTGTGCTTGGAGTTTGTTTGTTCTTCCCGTGCTTTGGGGTTTCCTCTGGCTATTCTAGTTTTCTCCCTTAGTCCAAAGACATGCTTTGTAGGCTGATTGGTATCTCCAAATCGTCCGTAGTGTGTGAATGGGAGTGTGTGTGCAATTGTGCCCTGCGATGGGTTAGCACAGAAACTGGTAACAGAAAATGGATGGATGGAAAAATGAATTCAGGGCTGCAGGCATGATAGCTTAGTACATTTACCTTGCACCTGCAAGAGTGGGAGTTTGAACCCTGCCTCTGCCCTGCATGTCTAGAGTTTCATGTTCTCCTGGTGCTTTGGGGGTCTCCTCAGAGTACTCTGGTTTCCTCCCCAAGTCATATGTTGAAAGTTGATTGGCATTTCCAAATTGTCTGTATTGTGTGTGTGACTGTGCCCTGCAATGGGTTGGCACCCTGACCAGAGTGTCCCCTGCTGTGTTCCCTTAGTTCCCTGAGATAGGGTGCAGGATTTTTATCCTCTTATCCTCCTTCTCTTCTTGCAACAGCTGAACAACGATTACCACAGGAAGACTCGAAATACATGCAAACTGTTCTCCACTTTTAACACCTCCACTTAATCCTTTTCCATCTTCAACACCCACATCCCTGGCTGCGTTCTTTGAAACTAAAGTGGTGGGCATTAGCAGACAGTTCTTCTTCCCACATACACCCACCCAGCCTCTTTTTACTTCTTCAGCACATATGAGGACCAAGGTTCTGGCCTGATATCCACAGTCTGCTAGTGATAAAATGGTGTGTGGTCTCAAGTCTAAAATCAAGCTCCCTGTTCATGGCTGGTGACCGTAAATTGCCCCAAGGTGTAATTGTGTGTGTGCATGGTGCCCTGCGCTGAACTCCCATCCCATCTGAGATGTACTGTATTCCCACCTCACCACCAGTGTTCCCAGGATAGGGTCCAGATTAACCACAACCCTGACCAGGATAAAGCGATTACTAAGAATCAATGAATCAATAAATATGATGACAAGACTAGCTTAACTTATTGCTTTGTGATGAACGTTTGAAGGATTCCTGGGTACTTGCACTTTATACTACTGTAAACTGCTCTGATGTTTTTTTCATTATCTTGCACTTGTTTCTCCTTACTTGGGGCTGTATCTCTTAGAGTTGGTCTAAGAGACTCTGATCCACTTATGTGGAAAATGGTCCTTGTGCTTGGGCTTAGCAGTTTGCTTCGCACCTCCAGGGTTGGGGGTTTGAATCTTGGCTCCACCCTGTATGTGCGGAGTTTGCATGTTCTCCCCAGTCCAAAGGCATGCACTGTAGTCTCATTTGCATCTCCAAATTGTCCGTAGTGTGTAAATGTGTGTGCGATTGTGCCCTGCCATGGATTGGCACCCCATCCAGGGTGTCCCCTGCTTTGTGCCCTGAGTTCCCTGAGATAGGCTACAGGCTCCTCTGCAACCCTCTGTAGGATAAGTGGTACAGAAAATGGATGGATGGATGGAAGTTCCTTGTATTGAGGGTCAGGTTCTGAACCTCCTTAAGTTGATTTTTCATGCATTTATATAATGCAAATCACTTGCATTTAGTGTGGTTTGCATTGGAGGATATTGTCTAGACGACTGCCTTTAACCACAAGTATGAATCTTTAAGCATGAAAACGATCCAGGGAAAGAAAATGCGGACTCAATGAGCTTTTTCTTTGCTGTCAAATGTAATATGATGCAACAATACAATGTTTTTAGTGTGATATACATTATAGTGGTTACATCACATTGCCAGACACGCCTCTGTTTTACTCAAACTCTGCCCACATGAACAAATCCCACACATTTGTCTAAAAGCCTCACTATTAAAGCCTCATCACAAACACTTAACTCAGCTCCGTTGGTGAATACTCAAAACTTCAACAAATCTGTAACAAGCTCTGGACTTTATTTTATTGCTTTTGAGTTTGTGAAAATCCATTTCCCAAATGAATAAACATAGTAGAAGTAGTATTTAAATAGTACCGGTAGTAGAACCCACAAAGAACCTCGCTTTAATTACAGGGTTAAGTTGGTTTAGACGGTAATTACCTGACAACACCAGCGTAAATAGAGACTGCGAAGTGAGGACATCGTAGAGAGGTACCCGAGGCCTGTGTCTGTGATCCTCACACACCTAAAGACGAAAAATGACACAGTTACTTCAGTCACTTTCAGGCTGTATTCAATAGAAGTCCATATTTTCTTCATATACACTTGGACTATATGAGAAACTGCTTCAAAAACAACTTTCTGTGGTGCCATCGAGTGCCAATTAATTATCTATCAATATGTTGTCTATGGAATATCGGAAACATGAATTATAGATTATGTGAAGGATCAAGTGCCTCAAATAGATGTTCACTATCTTAGTATGCAATATGCATGAACATAAATATTTTGTTTGTTGTTCCAAAGAGCTTCGGGAGCAAATTTCTAAAACACATGTTAGGATTAATTATGCCTTTCCTTCCTTTCCACTGCTGTCTATACAGCATGCAAAAAACAATCGCTTCAGATATTTATTGGTATTCTGTTTCGAGAGTGGATTTTTTTCATAAGCGTCATTTAATTGCAAATTATTAAAAGGATCCTGCCTTTCAGGACTGACCCTATTTTCAAAATAGCAAGCAACAAGTTGCTACTAGCTGTATATAGCTTCTAAAGTGCTAACTCTACTAGCTGCATGCACTCACCAAAAGCACTGACGAGCTCTGTTACTTCCTTCCAAGATTTCTTTTTCTTCATAATCTCTCTACAGACATTTAATGACAATATACAATATATACAACTTAATATACAACTAGTTGGAGGTAGGAACTAAAGCTGTGAGCGGGGAACTGAAGAAACGTCAAACCCCACATGCCATAGGATTGATCCGAGGAATCATTCGAATCACCAGTTTGTTTGTATTTGTTGTCTTTAAAGTGGCATAACTAATTTGCATACAATTGAAATTAAAACGTTGTTATGTTGCACGTGTACATAGAAAATGAACACTTGCTAATCTGAGCATAGGGTTAAAGTCCAATTCCTGAGGTTAAGATTTTCTACACAAACACATTTATGATTTTTGTCTCACATACCGGTCGAGAACGAGCTCCTCAAGCTTATGCAGATCGCAAGCGATGTACTCGAGTGCAGCGTCTGTGATGCGCGGGCACCAGGAAAGATCGAGGCTACGCAGCTTGCGCAGGTTCTCGGCCACGAGCTCCACACCGTCGTCTGTGATCTTCGAGCAGCCTGAGAGGCTGAGCGCAGTCAGGTTGGGCAAGCTGTGCACCATGTTCACCACGCCATGATTGGTGATCTCCCAGCAGGAGTGCAGGCGCAGCGTACGTGTAGTGCAGCCCTGTTTGGCCGTGAAGTAGGCCATTGCTGTGTCAGTCACGTGGTACGCCTGCAGACTCAGCTCGCACAGATTGGGAAGGAGCTGCGAGATAGCCGCCACGGCATCATCGGCCACGTTGATGCAGTCACTGACGCTCAGCGACGTGAGCCGAGCGTTCAGACTCGACCACAGGCCTGCCTCGGTGAAATCGTTGCAGCCCGAAAGCTCCAAGTGTAGCAGGCCCTGCATCTGCTCCAACATCACCTGAGATAAACATGGAAGGAAACGTGAATGTGACTGTTTTGGTTTTAGAGCAGGGATTAATCACACTCACACACTCTTCATTTATTTCACGTTATATGGGACCGTCAAGAGCAGTTTTAATCTGGGTTTAATGTGTTTCCTGATATTAATTCAGCGGTGGACAAATCAGTAACTTGGGTAACTTGAGAAAAGCAGATTTCATGCCTGGACTATTAGATTTTTTTTTTGTAGTTGCCTGGAGAACCAGAGAACCAGAACCAGAGAAAAAAAAATCATAGTCCCTGTTCTATTTTGGTATATAAAAGTTTTCATTTAGTGTGTATGTTTAAACTATGCTTTTGCAATGCACCTTGATGCTGTAACTATAGAGCAAGCTTTCCCTGAAATTATTTGAAATAAATAAATTATTAAAGGACAATCATCAGCGACAGGGTGGTGTGATGAAGCAGAAGTTTTCCAATAACAATACATTCTGAAGTGTTTCTTCCTCTTACACAACAGCAATTTCTAATGATTACACTTTTTCTTAATCAAAGAATGACATGTTGTAATTTTATCTGTTTATAGTTACATTTACATCTGTGAAACAAGTTAGTTCCTGTTCCACTATACCAGCTATCAACTGCTGTTCCTTCACCAGGTTCTGTATTTTTACCTCTCTTGAAGTTCACAAGACAACAAACATTGTCATGTTTCTGAAAAACTAAACATGTCTCTCCTAAAGACTTTTCCATTTCAGAGAACATGTATTTTTTTGTTGCATTTAATATTGCCAATAACAAGCCTAATTCCTGATATCTGTCACTAAGCAACAGTGTTTGTTCTTCAAGTGTGACATGCTGTTAAATCCTAATTATGAGATTTATTTGGAGCAAGTGATCATCTCTGGTACATTGATTCAGATATAGCATGGGATCAATCCAAGCTCTGGGTCATTTAGGTAACTGTAACACGTCCAGGTACTGATCAGCAGAACAGTGCGAACATTCAAGAGAAAATCGGCACGGATAGCATCACTAACAACTCAAGTGATCGCCATGACAACGGAAGGCCAGGCCTCAGAATAGCAGCAGCTCCGAGGCGAGTGGGACGAGTGAAACCGTGGCTGTGTGCTTGTTTAAAAAGGGGGATGATTTTTTAGTTCAGATTTTAGAGCGCAGAAGTCGTATTACGAGCTCATATCACACAAGTGGAAAATATTTTGTTATTAATTACATCAAAAATATTATGGAAATAAATATTATGTAATATAATATAATCTCAAACATGTGATGGGCTTCCATTAAATTATCTATCTCTCTCTATCTCTCTCTCTCTCTCTCTCTCTCTCTATATATATATATATATATATATATATATATATATATATATATATATATATATATACATGTGATGGCTTCATGTGTCTCATAGGAGGCAGATTGGTAGTGATACTTTACACTCAGCTAACAGATGGGAATCATGAATGACTAAATCGGATGAAAAATAGTGCAAATAATTGTTCAATAAATATATAGAATTATTGTGGGGCATTCTTAGACAATAAGACGTGAATAGAACTTTAATTTGTTATTATGACTTAAACCGAGATCCGATCATTCATACAGAAATTCAACAGGGTCACAAACTATTTCTCATTATGTATTATTGCATTACCTTTTTGTATATTATGTGTATTATGTAGTTTCAGGTTGTTTCTTCTTTTATTATTATCCAATGATGTAATGCTACTACTCCTACAGTACTACAAGGAGCAATATTACTACAGTATAACTTTCTAATAAGGAATATTTCCTGTGTTTAATTACTTTATTAAAAAATTATTATTAAAAAAAACAGAAAAAACAAAAATAAAATCATATTTATACAATGAAAGACAATATGTTACACACGTTCATGTATATTAATATTCTACATAATATTTTCCATAATCGAAACAATTATTATTATTATTATTATTATTATTATTATTATTATTATTATTATTAATAATAATAATAATAACTGAAGAAAGTTGCTTTATGTGTTTTCCACATATTTACACACAATGGCAAAATGTAAAAAATAATAAATAAATAAAATAAGTAAAAGTAAGATATGAACTGTGACATATTTTCAGTATTTACCTCGAGCCCTGCGTCCGTGATGGTGGAGCGCTTCAGGCTGAGTGACTTTACTCCCTTCTTGGACAGCGGGTAGTTGTCGATGAACTCGCAGATGTCCAGGTCGGAGACGCCCACCAGGCAGAAGGAGTGGAAGCCGCGTAGCGCGAATGCCTGCAGGCTCACAAACTCCTTCTCGCCATTGGCCAACGCATTATAGAGCTCCTTGGCGTGCAGGACAGGGGTCACACCCTCCCAGAACTTGGGCTGGTACAGGACTTTACGCCACGTTTTACACACCTGGGCCAGAGCACACTTCTCAGCTGTGGTGAAGTACCATAGCAGCCGGTTTAATACCTTCTCATCGAGGGCTAGCTGCCTCTCAAGCTTAGCGTACTGCCTGGCATCAGTGGCCATGGGAAGTGCCTCTAAGTGGTATGGCAGGCTCGGGGGGACTGAAGATGCCTGGCACAGACGGTTCTTGGCGGCTGGCGTGCCCTTGGTGATGCTGGCCGAGCCAAGGCCGTTAGGCTGGGGAGGCAGCTTGACCATGCCGTTCCGCGTCACACACGGAGACTTGAGCTCACTCGGAGTGGACATGTTCAGCTTTCAGAGCCTGCAGGAGAACGACAAACTAATTATTATCATTCAGGAGACTTCGAATCTTTCCCCTTCCAGTGTAATGAAAATGTGCGCAGAACACAATAGATACAATAGGCAAACGTTCCATTATAACATTTCTAAAAAAAATTCAAGTGAGTGATCAATTAGGCTTAGAAATAAGATAACAAAATATTATAACTACAATGCCTATAACAATTTCATAAAGATTTGATCTCCAAAACAAGTCAGGAAATGTTAAATAAAAAGAAAAAAAAGAAAGAAAGACAAAGTGAATAAAAAAAAAAGAGAAAAGAATGTGGGTGAGTAAGAAACTGAAAGTAAGACAAGAAAAACCAAAAGAAAAGAAAAACTAAAAAATGAAAGAGAAAGAAAAAGTGAGAGGCAGATAAACAATGAAAAAGTGAAAGGAAACGAAAGACAGGAGAAAATAGCGGTAGAGAACAAATCTATATATTTGTCTGTCTATTTTTCTGATGATACATCATTCTATCTCTCTATCTATCTATTTATCTATCTATCTATACTGGTTTGAATGTTTGTGAACCCTTTAAAAAATGTCTATATATCTGCACAAATATGACCTAAAACGTCATCAGATTTTCACAAAAGTCCTAAAAGTAGATAAAGAGAACCCAATTAAACAAATGAGACAAAAAAAAATTTTCTATTAATATTATACTTGGTCATTTATTTATTGAGGAAAATATATTACATATCTGTGAGTGGCAAAAGTATGTGAACCTCTAGGATTAGCAGTTACTTTGAAGGTGAAATTAGAGTCAGGTGTTTTCAATCAGTGGGATGAAAATCAGGTGTGAGTGAGCGCCCTGTTTTATTTAAAGAACAGGGATCTATCAAAGTCTGATCTTGTTTGTCGAAGTGTATAATGGCACGAACAAATGAGATTTCTGAGGACCTCAGAAAAATAGTTGTTGATATTCATCAGGAAGGAAAAGGTTACAAAACCATATTTAAAGAGTTTGGACTCCACCAATCCACAGTCAGACCGATTGTGTACAAATGGAGGAAATTCAAGACCATTATTACCCTGCCCAGGAGTGATCGACCAACACAGATCACTCCAAGAGCAAGATGTGTAATAGTCCACGAGGTCACAAAGGAACCCAGGGTAACTTCTAAGCACCTAAGGGCCTCTCTCACACTGGCTAATGTTAATGTTTATGAGTCCACCATCAGGAGAACACTGAACAACAATGGTTTTCATGGCAGGGCTGCAAGGAGAAAGCCACTGCTCTTCAAAAAGTTCAAGATCATGTGGACAAGCCAGAAGACTATTGGAAATGTATTTTGTGGACAAATGAGAACAAAATAGAATTTTTGGCTTAAATGAGAAGCGTTATGTTTCCAGCATAAGAACCTTATCCCATCTGTGAGAAATGGTGGAGGTAGTATCATGGTTTGGGCCTGTTTTGCTGCATCTGGGCCAGGATGGCTTGATGGAACAACGAATTCTAAATTATACCAGCAAATTTGAAAGGAAAATGTCAGGACATCTTTCCATGAACTGAATCTCAAATGAAAGTGGGTCATGCAGCAAGACAACGACACTAAGCACACAATTCATTTTACCAAAGAATAGTTAAATAAGAATAAAGTTAATGTTTTGGAATGGCCAAGTCAAAGTTTTGACCTTAATCCAATAGATATGTTGTGGAAGAACCTGAAGCAAGCAGTTCATGTGAGGAAACCCATCAACATCCCAGAGATGTTGTACTGATTGGTCTAAAATTCCTCCAAGCCGATGTGCAGGACTGAACAACAGTTACCGTAAACATTTAATTGCAGTTATTGCTGCACAAGGGCGTCACACCAGATACTGAATGCAAAGTTTCACACATTTTTGCCACTCACAGATATGTAATATTGGATCATTTTCCTCAATAAATAAATGACCAAGTATAATATTTTGTCTCATTTGTTTAATTTGGTTCTCTTTTTTTTACTTTTAGGGCTTGTATGAAAATCTGGTGAATATCATATTTATGCAGAAATATAGAAAGATCTAAAGGGTTCACAAACTTTCAAGCACCACTATCTATCTATCTATCTATCTATCTATCTATCTATCTATCTGTTTGTCTGTTAATCCATACATGTGTTCATCTCCCTGTCAGTCTGTCTGTCTGTTCATCCATCTGTGTGTTCACCTACCTGTCTGTTTGTCTGTACATCCATCCATGTGTCTGTCTATCTATCTATCTATCTGTCTGTCTGTCTGTCTGTCTGTCTGTTCATCCATCCATGTGTTCATCTACCTGTCTGTCCATCCATGTGTCTATCTATCTAATAATGAAGAATGATACAGACTCACAGGCAGAACTGTAAAGCTGTTGAGCGTTTTCTCATGCACACCCCACAGACATCATGCAGTTATATCTATCAATCTATCTGTCTGTCTGTTTGTTCATCCAACCATGTGTTCATCTAGCTGTCCATCCATCCATCCATCCATGTGTCTATCTATCTATCTATCTATCTATCTATCTATCTATTTATTTAATGTTAAAGAATGATACAGACCCACAGGCAGAACTGTAAAGTTGTTGAGCATTTTCTCATGCACACCCATCAGACATCATGCAGTTATATATCTCTCTCTATCTATCTATCTATCTATCTATCTATCTATCTCTGTCTGTATGTGTGTTCATCTATCTATCTTCTTGTCTGTCTATCTATCTGTCTGTGTCTGTCTGCTTGTCCATTCATCTAACCATCTGTTTCTCTATCCACCTATCTATCTGCCTGTCTGTCTGTCTGTCTGTCTGTTCATCCATCCATGTGTTCGTCTACCTGTTTGTCTGCCCATCCATCCATCCATCCATGTGTCTATCAGTCTATCTATCTATCTATCTATCTATCTATCTAATGATGAAGAATGATACAGACCCACAGGCAGAACTGTAAAGCTGTTGAGCATTTTCTCATGCACACCCACGCTGTGACATCATGCGGTTATTTATCTCAGTCCACCTTAAAATCCGAGCGCAGATGTGCGTGCTCAGTGTACTGATGCCAGCAGTGGAAAATGTCAATGAAGGTTGTTCACGTTCATCCGTTTTCCTGAATGAACCTCTCAAGAGGCTTTTACCATGACAGAGACGCAGAAAACACACACACACATTTGATTCAGCAGCCTTAGGACACATATCGAAACATCTAAATATAAAACCCAGATCTGTGTGCACCTGCACACTAACACACTACCACTACAGCATCTGCATAACACATCCACACAACAGACACACAACTGTACTGCTTATGCAAGACATGCAGGTGGTGCATGATGGGAAATCTGAAGCTTAACACCACAACTGCTTATGCAATCAGAAACAAGCAGGATGGAAAGTCTCAGTTTAACATTGGGATGAAATATTGCATTATTTAAAAATGTGTCTGCACCTTCTTTTAACTGCATTATATAACTGTGTGATGTTTCATAGTCCTGGCAAAGAACAGCTAAATTTTTTTTCTAAAGTGGCAGAGTGAAGATTTTTAATTCCATTGAAATACTAATTACCTCCTTTGAGTGACTGTAGATTTAAAAAAAGAAAAAAAAAGAAAAAAAAGTCGCTATTTGACATATATAAGTTGATGTTACACTGTTTTGCTCACTTTTTTAAATTTGGCTCAATAGAGTTATTATTGTACCTAGTGGTCCAAAACAGGAACTGCAACAAGCTCTAATAGAGGCCCATTGGGGAAGGAATCACACTGCCCCATTCTTGCTCTATGAAAGTTTTTGATGGAGGAGCCATTTTTTATGCCAAACTGGACTAGTCTTAAAAAACACCCACTACTGTAAGATCTTGTTTTATATCAAATAAGCAAATTAAAATGTAATGGATTTCTGCAAACAAAGACAAAGTGTTAAGTGCAGACAGTGTGGACTGTGTCTATGATGTACAGAACCATTTCATCTGTTACTTCTCACTAATCAGAATTCAGAATGAAAGACTTGACTCTAAGCCAGTGGTGCTGTACAGTTAAAGACTCCATAATGAAGAGCAATTGTGAGAGGTCTGAGATAAGAGGAGGAGAAGGAAGTGAAACGAGCATTGACAACCCAGCTGCACTGTGCTGAGAAAAAGCAATATGGAAAAGAAAATAACAATCGACTATATAAATGGATTCAGTTTTCCTCACTGAGCGAACATTTGGGTGCTTTGTGAATCCAGGAGAGGCATAATTCCAGATGTTCCAAATTCTATTATGATCATTACAGCTATTAGCTTAACTACTGTGTATTTTAGTAGCATGGCAGGAGCTGAGATATTTTCAAACAAATGTAGCTTTTCAGGTAACAAGCTGCTTTTCCACCAGGTAGCTAGCATCTAGCTAGCAAGAATGACAAGCACTATTATTATTATTCACATTGCAGCAAAGATCCTAATGTAGCTATTTAATTCAGTTCCATACATTAATATTGATTAACGTACATCCATTATTGTTAGCTAGCTAGCTAGCTATTTAAACAAACACTGAACTACCGAGAGTAGAGGAGTGAAACCTCTCTTTACATGTCGCATTTTAATAATGATATTTGTTTTACAGTTAAGTAACATTAACTGCTTCTTACGAAGACTGGTTTACAAATTGAGAAGCTAAATCTTGTTAGTATGGCATAAATTATGTAAATTTTTATTTCGTGCAATAAACAATTAGCACAATAAAATGTAACAGCTGGTTTGCTTAGTTTGACAAAATAGGTTCAGTGTAGTTAGCGACTAATTTGTACATAGCTATTTTATCAAAATGGTAATTCGGTGATAGTTTAGCTATTCTAAAATTGAGTAGCGTGACAAGTTACAATTGCAAAGTAGTTTCATTGGTAGTTTTCTACCCATCACTACGTATTGCATTTACGTTTCTTTCCGTGACTCCACCCTGTACTTGGGATTGGCTGCAGAGTCGTAAATAAACACATTTAAAGAGACGGAAATGAAAGGACTTCTGATTAATGTGTTCTGCATACAAATTTGACCAGTTGATTAGATTTCATTCAGTTTAATTCAATCAAAGATTTAAACATGTTAAGTGTCACCAATCGTCCTCTGAGCACTGCTTTCATGTCATTTTGTTTTGAGTACTTTTTGGGTTTACATTTTCATGTGCCTTTGTTTCTTTTTTAGTCCAGTTATTGGCTTGTTACCTGACTGTGTTCACAGTTTCTGTGGTAGATTCATTTTTTTCATTTAAACCCTGCTGTTTCTGTGTTTCATTGCGAGGTCTTCCCATAGTTAAACCTAAACCGTGTTTTTCTGAGTACCTTGGTTCTTTTTTTTTTCTGTCTTTCCATTCTTGCTTGCTCTTTCTAGCTGTTCCACATGCTACATCAAGAAGGTATGAACTTTCAGCCTCTCAAATATGCACTTGCTAAAATAAATACCTAGTCAACATTAACATGGATAAATTTTAAAACATCCATTTTATTATTTTATATTTTGCCTTTTTGTCTAAACTACCATTGTCACATGATCTCTATAATTCCAAGATGTGAAGCATTAGATATTTTGTCTGTATTAGGTATTTTAGTTTAACATTTGACTGCTTTATATCCAAGTCTCAGTCATTCTTCAGTGGATAATCTCACATGAATACTGAATATTTCTACCTAAGAACTGCTGCTGTAATTTAAAAAGACTCTTTTATAGGCCATCAAAATGAAACTATATAGTATATAAGAACAAAACACAGTGAGACATGGTGTGGGTGTTACTAAATAATTAGCTGCTTCTCCATTTTTTAATGACCAAAGACCTCATAGTCCTGTCTTCTTGCATTCTATTGGCTCACAACAAAGAGGTCTGCAAATTCATGTCATCTAGATAAAGTTAGCAAGATGCAAAAGAAATTGTAGCCATCATGTTCAGGGTTTTGTTGCACGTGAATAAAAAAAATCATAAATATTACATCTGAACCATAAGTATTGGCACCTCTGATATGATGTTATACAAGGGTGTCATCTGAAATCCTGGAAATCAGTAGGTTTTTAAGGAGTAAAATCCTGCACCATCCTGTTCACTGTGTTGCATAAAACCAGAAATCTCTCCTTTAAAAATGTCTTGTCTAGCAATAAATCAGGCTCGGTTGGTACTCCCTGTACTCGTAAGTGGGCCACAGAAGTGAGCCGTGGCGGCATGCCAGCGTCGTATCCATATGCCGTGCTTATTGAGATTCGTTCTGGACGTTTTTTTGTTGTTGTTGTTGTTTTTTAAATAAGGCACCTGCACCGGAGCACTTTAATAAAAAGGATTGCTAGATCAAAGCGAAACACACAATAAGAGTGTCTAAATTGGGGTTTGTTAATTACAGTGGCTGTTTTCATGAAAGGAGAGGAAATAAAAGGTTGTGTCTGTGTCGGTCTCCTCTGCTCTCAATGTGAATCTGTACTGTTTTTCCACAGGTGTGTATTCGATAAATCCGATGTACTGTATACCAAGTCTTGAATCTGATTGGTCAGACAGTGGTGATTAATTTCCTATAACAGCAGCTATGACAGTAGTGCTGTTAATGCGTTATCATTGCCATAGTAACAGCTTGCACAGTTTGTCTAATAATAAACAGAATGTGTTTTTATATAGCAAAGAAAAACACAACAATATAATTGTTGATGTGCTGAAGTTTTCTCTAATGGGATGTTTATTTATCATTAATGGAAGAAGTCTCCAGTGTCAGCATTGTGTAAATGACTTTTGTAATGTAACAATACTCAGACCATAACATGCTTACAGTTTAGCTTTCAACACATGAAAAAATTATCGTTTTAAATTTAAATGAGTCATATTGTTTTATTCCATACAGTATATCTAAGCTAAGATGCTGCTGTTTATTTACAGTTGAAAAGCATCTGCATCTAATGCAAAAATTTTTTTTTAGAAATATTATTAGATATAATACTAGGAAAATATAAGCTGTGATTTAAAAAAATATATAACAACGTATCATTATTGCATGGTTAAAAGAGCTCAAAATTTGGAAATCCTAAAACATAAAATAGAACAAAAAAAAACATTTTAGTGAACATTTTTTAAAAATCCCTGTATTCATCCATTCTCGATGAATCGAATCAAATTTGTGCAAATTATGACAAAACAGAGGTCGATTCTGCAAAATGTTCAGAAGACAGGATAAACAGAGGGCAGACTGCCAACCAGATGTGTGTCCTCACATCTTGAGGCATATAGACACCTTTTAAATAACTGGAAGTGCTTTTACAAGCATGTAAATTGAGTCAACATGCGCCCAGTGGTCTATTTTTCCAAATAAAAAACAGGTCTAATATACAGACTTGAGGAATGCCGTGCTTTGAGATGTGTTGGGATAAAGTTGTGTTAATTAAAGTGTTGTGGCAGTTAACACTCCTTTAGAGTGTAGTGCGGTGAAACTGAAGACAGATGGAGATGGAAAGTTTTAACAGGAAGTACGTTGGTTACCAGGATGGAAAAAAGTGAGATTGTAAAGAAATCACAGAAACATTCTTAAACCTTTAAACTATATTACACAAAACAGTGAGAGAGACAGGATTGCTTATACCATAAAGAAATGTCAATTTTAAAGGACATTTAAACAGTATTTAAAGAAACAGTCCTGAAATAAATCCTGTCACAAGTACGGGGAACCTCCTGACAGCAGGTGTGTGTGCACAGGTGTGATTGTAAACAAGAGACAAGAGAGAGGTCACGTGACAGGGATTAAAATCACCTCACTGTTTAACACTTACAAAACCAAGTCATTACTGAACATAACAGCTTTTTATTATTCATGTTGTCATGCAAAGCTTTGGCCAAATGCTTTTGGAATGCAAATGTGCTGTGTTTATATTAAGCTATCCTTCTGGTTGTTGCTTTAAAAAAAAATAAAAAATGTAAATGCTGACACAGCTGCACCCTAAACGCATTAACCATTGTGTTGTGTTCCAGTCAAAACTGAGCATTTGTATTAAGGCAAGACACTAAAGGTATAAATTGCGATTTTGGTTTTTTTACTTTCTTGGCTATTCTGATAAACTGTGTCTATATCTTGTTTTCTCATACACTGTGGTAAAAATAAATTTAAAAAAAAAACACAGCAAACTTGATAGTAATATATTTAGTGTCTTATCTTAAGCATAGCAATTCTGAAGAAGACTTTAAGCTCCACCCACTCTGCACAATCACACCATGTCATATATATAATGTCATATATAATGAGAGAACTTTTTCCTGATACATTTTTAATTTATCATTATGATATCAATGTCCATTTCCTTTATGAACCTTTAAAACCACACTAGACCAAATGAATGAAAACTTATTTTCTTTTTTCTTTTTAAACTTATTTTTCATGAAATCAGTTTTTTTTTTCTATAATCAGAACAACAACAAAAAAAACTACATTATGATGTCATTTAGACTACACATACATAAAGACTACATTTTGGTTTTAATTTAGTATGTAAATATACATGTATGTAATTATTTGAAGCCTTATTTGCATAAATAAATGTCTTTTTTAATACAACAAAAAAAAGCTTGTAGGAATATTACCTGTGATATTTACTCCTTGGAGAAATTTCTTTATTTACCTGAGGGGTAAATTTAGCCTTGAAAAATAAACATTACAAATTATTTACTACATATTTACATATAAACTTCTGTGACTCAATTTGCCTAACAAACCTGAAAATTAATTTTTAAATATTTCTTATACACAGGCAAAAACATTTGCAAGTATGAAACCAAACGGTGTGTTCAGTTCCTGAAGCTTAAGCTCTTGTTTACATTCCGAATCATGTGCTTTATATTTTTAATATATGATAAGTGATATCCAAAGAGACATCCTGGGATAGTGGGACATCCTTTGCTAAGTAGTGAACAGAACCTTGTGGGTTAATTAAATGTTTCTGGAGCAACTGCGAGGTCCAAAAAAAAAAAAATTTAATTATGTTCTGCAATGTCCCAATCCTGCTCAGCCTGGGTAGCCAAATTGGCTGGATTTTCTAACAAAACATAGCACTGATATGATAAACAAGGAGGAAAAAAGCTTGAATGTTGCTTCCATACACAGATGAGCAATACTGAGTGTGGGGAAGGGACAACAGAGTACAGGGAATCATGGGATATGATGAACACAGGCTTGTTATACTCATTCACTGTGAAAACGAAGTATAATAATAAAAAAGTGTTGTTATTTAACACATACACATTTGTGAATGTAAGATGTTTATTTAACATGTGTAAGGAGTCTCCAGTGTCAGCACTTTGTAACAGTCAGCAAGATCTCAAACAGCTTTGCAGGGTTTTTTTGTCTAATTAACTTTGAGAGGGAAAATAACAGACAGCGGGAATTATTGTTCATCGCCGCTATAACATAAGTGATAACAAGAACTAGCTTGTTTCACAGATGTTCTACAACAGTAAATGTAACTCTAATTGGATGACGTGTTGTTTCATCATCCTTATTTTGTCTTATTTTGAAAAAATTATTTCTACTTAATGTCATCATTTTGATGTAATAATTAAATCTGTTATCAAAATATGCAATTGTTTGACTT
This sequence comes from Ictalurus punctatus, assembly GCF_001660625.3. Classification (NCBI taxonomy): domain Eukaryota; kingdom Metazoa; phylum Chordata; class Actinopteri; order Siluriformes; family Ictaluridae; genus Ictalurus; species Ictalurus punctatus. Next base: position 18,572,977 of record NC_030417.2, on the reverse strand, counting down.
AATCTTTGAAATAAGATATTATGTCGTTATTTTAACTTGTGTTATTATTTCAAACAAGTTTGCAAAGTGAATTCCATTAAAGTGACAGCTGGCTTACTTACTCTCTGGTAAACAGCATACAGAATAAGAATTGTAATGCAATATTCCAAACATTTGTCTTATTATTAGATTGCAGGGTGATAATATTAGTTGAAATCAGATAATGTTGCAATAATGAGATAACTCGAAGTAACAGCAAAATATCCTAAAATCATGAATTGTTATGTCAACATAATGATAATAAGTTAAATTAGCTCACAACTTACAGTCCAGGGCCTAAGAAAGGCTGTACGGAAGTGAAATGAAATAAAAATGAAATTAAATGAAATGACAGTGTTCAGTCATAGAACGATCCAAAAGAAAATGTCGGTGGTACTTAGCGATGGGTGCAAATATCTGTTTTTTATAATAATTTGTGAAAAAGTGGTGGTTTTCATCTGTGTACAGGGGAGACAGGAGCTGACACTGTCTAGAGCAACAGATGGGGTCCAGTCTGTAATTGTACACCTACAACATGGCCTACATGGGAGGTCGCCGTAATAAATTAATCACTGAGTTTTTAAAAAAATAAATAAATAAACAAGGTAAGTGCATCTAGGGTTATTGTAGCCCATGACAAAACAACTAATACCAGGAAAAAAAACATTTAGTAAGATTTAATAAAATTTCTACCTGAAGCTAAAAATCAGGTTTTATTTTGAATTCCTGCCCATCGTTTGTATAATTGTTGCTTTTGTTAGTGTAGTCTAACCATGCAGTTTGTAAACAATGAAATACGCTATTGTAAAATTCCTTCTACACACTTTCTTAACGCTGAATTATACTTACAGACAAGGATTTTTTTTATGAAGCATGAAAGCCATTTAACAAATCTGCTAGTGATTTGTCGGCTGTCTAATTTTGTGTAAACATCATAAATATACAGTATGTCTGTGCTCAAAACAAAAAAATGGTGTTAAAAAGCCGAAAAATCTAAAATTATGACTTGTTCTGGATACCCAGTGAGAAAGATTTAACTGCTATGTTAATTGCAAACGTAGTAAGCTAGTTTTTTGTTTGTCTGTTGTTGTGGTTTTTTTAAAAATATAAATTACAGGCAAAATATATATTATGGGCAAAGAATTCAGTTAATCAATTAATGTATGCAAAAGAAATATAAAATTATTATGCACTTCCATATTTGTTTTAAATAGCGTGCTGAAGGACGTATGATAAGGGGCTTTCTGCCATGAGCCCTATTCAAACAGGATTATATTTCTATTGCGGTGGATGGGGGGTGCGAACGAGATGTAGAAATGTCATCATGGTGTGTGAATTCTGGCTCTGACAGTTCCTTGACTTCAGCTACATCATTCCAGTTCATAACTGATCTCAACTGTTTAATCCCGCTCACGCGAGTCATTATTGTCCACGATATTTTCTAACTAATTTAGTTGGGTTTTTTTCCCCAAAATATAAACAAACTAGTAGCTGAATTTAAACCTCCTCTGAGCAGGCAGCTACTAAGGATGAATGAACAAACACGGTAAATGCATCACACAACACAGCAAGTTCATATTTCTTCGTGGTCACATTCATGGTGTTCCCACAAGCTTCATGTCTGACAGCTCACTGGCGTAAAAGTTGCGTAAATGTTGTTGCATCCGAATCCCGAGTCAACCAATCGCCCTGTCAGTCATTCTGGCAAGCTTTCTTAAAAACAAACAAACAAACAAACGAATACCATGCGTTCTGTTCGTATCTGCATTTGTAGCCGTTCAGAACACATTCTTGGTTCGTTCCAAAAAGCGTATGCTCCATCCCTAACACTCCCAAATGCAATGCAAAGAAATAAGTGTTAGGAAATCAATCTGGAAACGTCACTGCAATCACGGTGACCAAGTTCCTTCCTGTTCCTGTGTGAGCTCGAGAATGGGAATAGCGGGAGATGACGTCATAAAGAGCGTTCAGCGTCGCTTTTTTTGCATCGATGATGCAGAGTGATGCAAAAAAAAAAAAAAAAAAAAATAGACAAAGAGCTGAATGATGATGCGGTTCTCTATTTCTCATTTCCTTCCCCAGGATGGGCGACCAGATTTATCTGCATATAATGTAACATGATGTATAATATAAATATGTTTCCCAGAAGAGCACCGTTATTACCGGTAAACAGAAAGAGCCTCCACGCGAACGTTTTCGGTTCATCCTTGCGTCTCGCGCGCACGTCATTCTGACACCACGTTTGTCCTTGTTGTTATTGTTGTTGTTATTACTCTGGTTGTCATCATAACTATTATGATTATCATTATGGTTTATAACGCGTAGCAATCTTACCTTATGATGTAGTATTTTTTTGCGCGCGCGCGAGGACTAATCCATGATGGGTGGGTGAAAGCCTTCCAGCCCGGCGCGTTCACGTTTCCCACAACGTCGCGGCGCGCGCGCACGAGGCCCAGGGAAATAAATAAATATGCGATAAGAGCGGCCCTTCCCGTCGCCGATCAATGATGCTACGACGTGTCGATGTTGCCATAGAGATCTGAAGAACTCGTTATTGTTTAAAAAATATTATTAGCAGTATTATTGGTATTATGATAATTATAATAAAAGATCACGCGAAAGCGCAAAAAAACAAACGGCGCGATGATGGAGGCTAAAAATAACGGCCTCTAGTGTCTGTTCATTCTGTGTGTGCACACAGTCTCTCTCTCTCTCTCTCTCTCTCTCTTTCTCTCTCTATCTCTCTCTCTCTCTCATCCGCGTGCACAAAAACAGACCGATCCCATTTAAAGAGATACGAGCAGCAATATCAATAATGCATCATACATTAAACTGTGATCTTTGCATATAAATCATATGAATATAAATGTAAATAGTTTTCTTCTTTTCAATACTATATAAATAAAATTTGGGGGGGTGGGCTTGGAATTCTACTTCTTTAATTTTTATTAGTTTCTTTAGCTAGTAAAGTTTACTATTTGAAATGATGCTTTAAAGGATTTTTTTTCTCTTTCAAATATGAGCTACAGCATACATACTCTCATTTCCTGGTATTTACATCTAGTTGTATTAAACAACATAAAACATAGAACCTTTTGTATAAGACCGCCCAATTTTTAGGTGAGCAAAATTATAGGAACAGATAAGACTTGAATTAAATGAAAGTAAATAACACTTACATAACACACAATATTTAGTTGCATATCCCTCGCTTGCAATAACTGCATCAAGCCTGTGACTCAATTACATCACCAGACTGTTGGTTTTTTCTTTTGTGATACTTTTCCAGGCTTTTACTGCAGCCTTTTTCAGCTGTCTGTTTGTTTGTTTGTTTGTTTGTTTGTTTGTTTGTTTGTTTGGGGGGGGGGTCTCCATTCAGTCTCCTCCTGAAATACTGCTCTGTGGTTTTGGTGATTGACTTGGCCAGTCTAAAACCTTCAACTTTTTCGCCCCTGATGAAGTCCTTTGTGGAGTTGGCAGTGTGTTTTGGAATGTTCTCTTGCTGCTTGATGAAGTTCTTCCCGATTAGATTGTATGCATTTCTCTGTAAATTGGCAGACAAAACATTCCTGTAAAGTTCTGAATTCATTCTGCTGTGAGCATCATGAGTTCCATCATCAATAAAGACAGTAAGCCTGTTCCAGAAGCAGCCATACAAGCCCAAGCCCTGACACTACCTCCACCATGTTTCATAGATGAGCTTGTATGTTTTGGATCATGAGCAGATCCTTTTTTCCTCCACACTTTGGCCTTTCCATCGTTTTGGTTGAGGTTAATCTTGGTTCCAGAACTTTGGTGGCTCATCTCGGTATTTCTTTGCGAATTCCAATCTGGACTTCTGATTCTTACTGCTGATGAGTGGTTTACATCTTGTGGTATGGCCTCTATATTTCTGCTCTCAAAGTCTTCTTCAAACAGTGGATTGTGATACCTTAACCCCTGCTCTGCAGAGGTTGTTGGTGATGACTGTTGCTTTTTGGTTTTTCTTCACTGCTCTCACAATGTTTCTGTAATCAACTGTTGTTGTTTTCCTTGGCTGTCCTGCTCCATGTCTGGTTGTTAATAATAAAACACCAGTGTTTTATTATTACTTCAAAATGGCTTACTTTTGTCCCATAGGGTACATTTACACAACAATTACGTACTAAAAACGGAAATGGTTTTCCTTTGTGTTTTTGAAAATTTTTGCGTACAAACAATATCATTGTCAAAACGATCGCGTTCACATGGATCTACGAAAACGACTAAAAACGCTGTATTGTGCATGCCAGGCCACTAGTTGGCAATGTCCCTTTGAAAATAAACACTACACGCCTGCGCACATAAGCATTCACGTCAACGTGTCCAGCATACTGATCCAGGCAAGACTGCTCTATAAACAAATACAAGTAAATGGGGGAGCACAATAACATTTATATTTCTCAAATAATTTCAATGGTTTATGAGCTACGTTACTTAGAATCTCGATAGTTAGACTTGGAAACTTATTCATTGTAATAAGGAATTGTGAAAACTCACACTTGTCAAGCATAGATTTGGCTTATTTTTCTCGGCTAATAAATACTGAGATGTCCCTAATGTAATATAATTTAATGTACATCTTTTAGCTTTTCTTGTGCTCCAGGTAAGAATTCTGTTAACAAAGCTCGAACATTTTTAAATAATTAAAAAATCAAAATAGTGCATCTTTAAGTACTAATAATTGACCATAATTGTACCAAAATGGAACAAAATCGGAAAATACAAATCAAATAGTGAGACACTAGCAGTCAGTCTGCTTTCTATATTTTATTAGCAATAAAAGGATACAGATAAAACAGACAATTACAAAGATAATTATAAGATTTTGAATACCCTTCGTCGGCGTAAATGTGGGTTAATAATTTGGTGTATGTAACAACTGCGTCTCCGTTGGTCATAGTATCGATGCAGAACAAACACAGTCCTGTAGTCCACCATCATAGTTTTGAATGTTTCTCGTGCATGCTTATAGATTGAACATGTAATACGCGTGCCCATGACGTCATCGTTTTCACAAATTCTTGATTTTGTATGTTTACACGGAGATGATAACAGCATCGTTTTCAGAAAATTGTACCTTTGAAACCCGTTTTCAAAAGTTTGCATTTTCAGGCCTCAATAAGCCGTTGTCATGGGAACAAACAGCCAAACTGCATAAAAAGTTTTCCATTTTTAATAATGATAATGAGTCTTTATTGATCACATATACATATGCACAGTGAAATTCTTTTATTCACATACCCCAGCATGTCAGGAAGCTGGAGCCAGCCATGATACGGCACTCCTGGAACAGAGAGGATTAAGGGCCCAACAGTGACAGCTTGGTAGTGCTGGGGCTTGAAGCCCCAACCTTCTGATATGTAACCCAGAGCCTTAACTGCCAAGCCACCACTGCAGGTTGTTGTGTAAATTGTGTAAACGGCCCCATAGACAGATCTTTTGTCTCCATGTTGGTTTATCCTTTTTAAGAACAAATGCAGTATTCAAAGGCAAAACCCAACACTCAAACCAAGAGTAGATATTCAGGGCACACCTGGGCAGCAAGAAACATCAGTATGTTTGATCACTTGAGAATATGGGTGGGTTCAATCAAAATGTGCATTTTCTAAGTTGCTTAACACATCTAAATGTAAATATGAGGAAATGAAAGCCAAAATCCTGATCTCATATTCATCTTTTGATCTCATGTCTTCAATGTACAGCAAAAACAGGGGACTGTGTATGTATAATTATGCTACTACTACTACTACTACTACTACTACTACTAATAATAATAATAATAATAATAATAATAAACAGAATGAGCTTTGAAACGGATCTTCCATCAATCCCCTAATAGTAATATTTTATATAGTAATAATATTTATAATAAATAGCCTACATTTATTATCAATATTCTTAATAATTAATAAATAATTCTTAATAATAATTCTTAATTAATAATAATTCTTATAAACATATAATACTTATGTTGTTCATATATAAAGTTATAGCCTAATATAATAATATATTATTCATATATAATAATATTCTATATATGAATAATATTTATGATAACAATTACAGCAGATGAACTGAACTGTCCTGCTCCACCTTTACCTCGTTATGCATGAAATGCGCGTGCTCCTCCATAAAGAGGGAGCTGCTCTATTTATAGCTCGTCACCCGCGCGCACTCGCACCCACTCACCCCCAGCTCGCGCCTCCGCCATTGGTCAGCGCGTGCACAATACACGCAGAAATCCTATACGTATTTTGGAGAGCACTGCGCGTTCACGGGACATGAATAATGAAGGGATTTTCGGTGATGTTAGGAGAGGGGTGCAAAGAGAAGTGCACCCTCTTAATAATGCATCAGTGCTGGGTGTGTGTGTGTGATGTATGTGGGTTGGGGGGGGGGGGGGGGTGATGGGGAGTGGTGGTATCTCAAATTACTAGAAATGTGGGTTTTAGGATGGTCTTTATTATTGCCAAGTAATGTGTTACTGATGCAGCAATCAGTGCAGGTTTGGCTCAGAATTTCATTGATTAATTCATTCATTTGTTAATTGATTAAAGTGGAGCAATACTAAAATGACATTTCTTCCAACATATGAAGTGGCTTCATTCTTAAGTTTATATATTATTTAGTTGTTTGTTTCATTGTTTATTAATAATATTTTCTAAAAGTAATTAAAATTCCAAAAATATTTCCAGCAGATTTGTTATTAATGTTTTAAACTGGAACTACGCTAACACTGTTTTTATTAAAATGACACAAAATATATATATATATATATATATATAAAATTATAATAAATTGCTCAGGCAGATTAAGTTATTTATTTAATAATTCATTCGTTCATTTATTTATTTTTTTAAAAAGTGGATCAATATGATCCACTATCACATATGCAATAAACTTTATATGCAATAAACTTGCAACTTCAGATATTTGACATTAATTTAACATTTTCATTGCTTTAATTATTTTGGTACCACTAACATTCTCTTCAGCTTTAGATTAATGATTATATGGACCAAAAAATGGCAGTTGTATCTGTATTATAGCTGTATGTTTGTTTGTTTGTTTATTTATTTTACATACTTTCAAATCCATGCTTATTAACTGGCTCTGGTTGTGTAAACAATTAGACCATGTTTAAAAAAAAATCATATCCAATTAAAAAATTCTAATTTATTTTCCAGATGTTTTTCTTAGAATCAGTAACAATTGTGACTTGTTGGCTTTTGTAAGTTGATGAACAAATCCTAGCCCTGGTGAATAATGATCTTTTCTTTTTAAATAAATAAACAGGGAATTGTATGGTCACTTTATAACTGTTGGGGGTTACAATCCTTCTGTCTAAGTGGACATGTATATACATGAGGTACAGAAGCCATTATTTCCCTGCTAATGTAGTGCACTTATAGCAAGAGTACTGAGCCACTTGGGATTCATTGTCAGCGAGAGTGGTGCCAGTATGAGAGAGCTGGGGTCAACCCCAACAACCCCCCCCCACACACACACACACTCCCTATACATACACCACACAATGGGTCTGCTTATTATCAGACTCGCTCCACAGCAGCACACAAATTAACGACAGGCCTGGGGTTTGTCATAAAGCAGCGTTTATGCCGGATTAGGGCACACGTCGGGGTGAAAAGGCAGACGTTCAGGCTTTTATGGTTTAGCAATAAAAACACAAAGTACAAAAAGTTTTAGCCCAAATTATCCACCTTTCTCTCACACTCAACTACTATACACAGTTTGAAAAGTAAACTTAAAGGTAAAACTATATACTATATAAGGATGATGAGTGCATGTGTGTGTGTGTGTGTGTGAGAGAGAGAGAGAGAGAGAGAGAGAGAGAGAGAGAGATTAGGTGTTTTATTTTTGTCCTCAGTGAATGTGTTATCTAACAACATCATCGAGCTGAAAAATTATGCAAAAAGTGTTAAGTGTAGAACTGAGAAGCGTTTGCACCTGGCACTGCTCTCCTACGTTTGGCAGTCAAATCAAACCACCAACGATAAAAATGTGGCTGGAGAAGTGTGTGTGTGCAGAGCAGATACAGAAGGCACAGAGGAGAGGCTTCCATGTCTCAATTTTGATTGGGCAGAAGGAGTTGATTCATTTCCTATAACAGCACTACAAGTTTAATAAATGTTTAAATAAAAAATTAAAATGTACTACAAATGTAACTGTATAGCACACCACAAAACTTTACAATGTTACAACATACTACAAAACTTAACTGTTCAACACACTGCAAAACTTTATAATGTTTTAATATACTGTACTACTTAAAGTAAATATATAACACATACAAAACTTAATTTTACATCATACTACAAAACTTAAGAACTTTTCTAGAAAACTTTGCAACTTTATAATGCACTATAAACCCCACACTACAAATCCTCCAACTTTATAAAATCATATGAAATTTTACAACATAATACAAAATATACTACAAAATGTAATACAAATCTTAACTGTATAGCACACTACAAAATTGAACTCTACAGCATACTACAAAACTTAACAACTTTACAGCATAATACAAAATGTAACTGTACAACACACTACAAAATCCAACTTTGCAGCAGACTACAACGCATTACAATTTTACAACATACTAATAAACTTGACAGCACACTACAAACCTCATACTACAAAACCTTACAACTTTGCAACATACTACAAAACTTTACATCATTCTACAAACCTAATACTACAAAACCTTACAACATACTATAAAACTTTGCAGCAGACTACGAACCTGATACTACAAAAACTTACCAAACACTACCAAACTTAACATTACAACATATTAAAAAACCATACAAAGTTATAACATACTGCAAAACTTTACAGCTTTACAACACACTAAAAAACACCATACTACAAAACTTAACTGTACAACACAATACAAAACTTTATAATGTTACAACATACTACAAAACATATTTGTACAACATACTACTAAACTTTACAGCATACTACGAACCTCATACTACAAAATCTTACAACTTTACAACATCACAAAACTTAACTTTATAACATATTAAAAACCTTACACAGTTACAACATACTTCAAAACTTTACAACTTTACAACATACTACAAAACATATTGTTACAAAGCAGTGACACTGGTGATGAAAATCATCTAGTTAAAAAAAAACCTTCAACAATCACACACATTTTTAAAATCTGTTCATTTGTAAGCCCGCTGTACAAGTCGCTGTGAATGAGCTGTTAGTACTGTATGGAAAAAATAATGTATTATAATGAGTGCATTAATGTAAACCTGTGACTTGAAATACGGTGACTTGATTACTTGTAAACCGAAACTGTAACTGGATGTGACTGTATGTAGTGAGTATGCTGATGGCCAAGTGTGTGTATGCAACCATTAGCACCATGCCACCATACACATTGCAATGTAATTAAGCCTCATTAAGGGGACAGTGTGCGTTGAGGGTGCTCATGTGTGATGTAAGAGATGTTTTCAGTGTAACTTTTGGAACTTAAATGGCTCACCGTGCTGCACTGTGGATGACTCAGCCACCACCGTTACCACGGAAACCAGCCTCCCTTGCAATGAGTCTCTTGGTAACACTATTGTTGCCAAGTAACAGCATGTGTGTGTGTGTGTGTGTGTGTGTGTGTGTGTGTGTGTGTGTGCGCGTGTGCGTGTGTGTGTGTGTGTGTGTATTTTGAGTTACATTTAGATCTATATCTAATTACGCAGTCATCCTGGCCGACTGTTTTCTGATTAGTTCATTTCAGGTGATAATTATAGAGCAGTTGAGGAAAAGTGTAGAAAGAGAGTTTAGTGTGTGCCATGAAATCACTCGGATTCCTGTCAGAGGCTCAGGTTTGTCCGTGGAATTCCATTTGATTTAATCAAATTAGGAGCAAGCTTTGATTGAGGAATTAATTAGTTAACGCAGCAGTTAATCGCATTATCTGCATGTGGGCATGGACATATATAATTGTAAATGATTTTACACACACGCACACACACACACAGTTCTGTTTACTAATTAGCATTAATAGGTTGTCTTATTATGCTTGTTTTTTCTGTTTTACACTATTGTGACATGTAACATATAACATTTAACATAAATGATATAAATGTATATTCGATATAATGCTATAATTATAATATATAGATTTCTTGATTGATTGATTTTGAGAAATTCCATAGCAATTTAAGTTTTTTATTAGCTCCACCCCAAACCTTGTCATTTACACCCACTATATCTTCTTTTTTGTTGCTGTTTACGTATTTGTTTTGTTTTCTTTTGGCAATTTGACCACTGATTATCAGCAAAATAAAAGTTTTTGAAACGCAACACAAAACATTCAAAACTTTAACTTGAGGATTGTCATGATTTCAAATACATTCAAGTGTATGACATAAGACATGATGGCATGAAAAGATCATGACAAAATGTCTTTGTTTATTTCTTTCTTGTTTCAGGATACACCATCCATCCATCCATCCATCTTCTACCGCTTACTCCTTTTCAGGGTCACGGGGAACCTGGAGCCTATCCCATCAGGCACAAGGCGGGGTACACCCTGAACAGGGTGCCAGTCCATCGCGGGGCACAATCACATACACACTCACACACCCATTCATACACTACAGACACATTAGATATGCCAATCAGCCTACCATGCATGTCTTTGGACTGGGGGAGGAAACCGGAGTACCCGGATGAAACCCCCGAAGCACAGGGAGGTGTGAGGCGAATGTACTAACCACTAAGTCACCGTGTGCCCCAGGATACACCCACATTTATTTCCTTTTCCTTTTTTCCTCACCTAGACAATATTGGAGGTGTAAACTTTTGCACTGGACTGAATGAGATGGACAGAATGTGTGTAGTATTTATAAAAATCATGCATGTTCCAAAGAACATTCCAGAAAATGTTAATTTTCTGCCAGCAAGCTGGTTTAAACCCGGACAGAGCACAAGGGTTAAATATTTTTGTTGTTTTTCCTCTGTTCATTCATAAAGGCCGAGGCGGTCCACCTACACCAATCAATCTCTCTCTCTCTCTCTCTCTCTCTCTCTCAGACGACGTCAGAGATGACGCACGGCGCCCCAAGTGGCTCGCGGATCAAAGGCAATCCATGAGCATGGCTCAAAAAAAAAAAAAAAGAAATATTTTTAGCAAGTGCTAGAGAAGGGAGGGTGGGAGGGAGTGAAGGAGGAAGGGAGGGTGGATGGAGGATGGAGGATGGAGGCGGCTGCTCTTTGTCTAGTCCCCTTTACACAGAATGTGTAGCTGTGCTCCTAGTTTTGCTTTTTTCTCCCTCCTCGATCTGTCCATCTTCCGGTCTCTGTGCATACTAGGTCAAAGTGAACTGGATTTGATCTCCATAGTCTTTACTTTGCTTTCTTCAGCATGAGTGGTTTTGGAAAGAACACACACACACACACACACACACACACACACACACACACACACACACAGAGAGAGAACATAATTTACCCCCAAACAGGCTGTGTGTGTCTGTGTGTGTGTGTGTGTGTGTGTGTGGGTGTGTGTGTGTGTGTGTGTGTGTGTGTGCGCGTGTGGAAGGAAGTGTGTGCGTGCAATTCAAAGAGAACTGTTTATCTTCACTGGAAGAAGAGAAAGCTGGACAGATGGTGTCACTACTCAATAACCGCCTTGCGCCTCACATTGCCAGATTTGTGCAAACATACAGCAAATGGGAAGTTACATGTAATACGACAAATCTGACAATAAAACTGGCGGAATGGAGCATTTTGTAAAGCTGTTGATTCAGAATGTGAGCTCTATAAATCCAGTCATGGTTTTTTTCAAATTGCTATATCTTACCACAACATTTTCGATTTCTCAATTCTGATTGGTTTATATGAATACCTTCAAATACGTTATCGTTTCTGTAGTAACAACTCATGCACAGGGGTTTGTATGGGTGATGCTCCATATTGTGTACTTATTGATATGGTGTTTATAGACTGTTTATAGCTGCTATAACGGAAGAGCTAGCAGGAACAAGAAAATGTAGTGTTACTGTAAATGGATAAAAACTGTTATGTTGTTCTTTAATTAAAAAAAAAAAAAGATTCCTGAGGAAAATGATTAACAACATGGTAATAGCAATAACTCCACTTCATCACACTAATCCAACAATCCTTACTTAACCGCTCCAGTATTTACATCATGCATAATGATTCCTCTCTCTCTCTCTCTCTCTCTCTCTCTCTCTCTCTCTATATATATATATATATATATATATATATATATATATACACATACATACATGTGCATACAGGTATGTATTTACAGATACTGTGTATTATATATAATTATATTGTCTCAGTATTAGTTGTATTGTCCAAGCCACTGTACTGGCTGAAATAGTGAGCTGTATATATGCATATATATATATATATATATATATATATATATATATATATATATATATATATATATATATATATATATATATATATATATATATATATATATATATGTAATTTATTTAGTTTAGTTTATATTATACATAAGTATTTATGCATTATTTTTATGGATGCACAAAAAGCACTGAATTAAACTACAGTCCTAAATAAATAATATATATTCTGGTCTGGGTGTATTAGGTTCTTAAATTAGGTTCAGTAAATAGTACTGAAAGTTTTCCCCGCCCATCCAATTAATCTGTATATATAAATAATCAGCCAACTAATCAATTATGAAAATAATTGTTAGTTGCAGCCCTAACTGTGATATAAGATCATGAAAATCTCAATTTATCTTTTTAAACTGAAATTTAGAAGACAAAAATTATAAGCTTTGAGACTAAAAAGCCAGTTCAGCAAGCAGTGTTGCAGTTTTATGAAAATCAGAGTGCTACTACAAAATGTAAATTCATTGAGAAATTAATAGTTTTACTGACTTTTACAGTAAAAGACATACAGTAGGTGTGTCACTACATTTGTTGATGGTAGTACTGTAGTTATTTGTTTGTTTATTTATTTCATAATGTTTAAATTTTCTTTTAATGATTATTTGGATTCATCTCTCCACTAAAAGTTTCAGTTTTGTTGTAATTATAAATGTATAAATGTAAAAATAAAATATCATTAGGTTATATTAGTGTCATTCTCATATTCATTGTCATGAACACACACAGTCTGTTTACAATGTCTGCCAGGGTGATAAGAATATGTAGTTAAATTAAAGTTAGTGAAGTATTTAAACTAGTCAAATTAGCTCTTGGTGATGTGATTTTTTTTTTTTTTTTTTTTTTTTTACATTTAAGCCCCTGACCCCGAGGAATTCTTTGCATGTGCCTGTGAAAAAACAACATTATTTATGACTAACTGAATCTTCCTTGTGGTTGGTGTCGTATGTCGCAATAGAAATAAACACATTCATGAAGAATGATCTTTCTCATATTATTAAAACTGTGTGTATGCTTATTTAAGATAATTAACAGTGTCACAATGACATCATAATCAGACAAAGAATAACTATATTAAAGGATGGGGTCGGGGATTTATTAAAGCCTGAACACTGTTTAGATATTTTTACTCAGTAATAAAAAGGTAACTAAAAAATAAAATAATAAAAAATAACTGATTGAACCTTTAATGTATGTATGCTGAGAATTATATGTAATAGATTTCTGCAATTACTATATAAATTAGATATGATATGTTCGAATGGTTTCTTGGTCCTATCCCATGGTGCGTCTAGTCCAACGTTTCTTCAGTTTCCCACTCACAAATCTGAGGAATAGTGAAGGTTCTTGGTTTGAGTTTGTTGGGCTAGTTATGAGAGAGTTGTGAAAGCCGTTAAGTGACACCAGCAACTTGACACAAACTAGAAGCTTCACAGCAACAATGGCTTTGCATCATTACATCGTGACAGATGGAAGTCAGTGTAGTCGTTATCCACGGCACTAGATGGCAGCAGAGGAAAGCGCCTGACTTTTTCATTTCCTCCATGAGCAGGACACTTCACTGAAGTTCATAAAGACCTTATTCATAATAAATGATGTCTTTTATAGACTCCGTTTAAATCCCAACATCATGAAATTGCATTGAATTATGGACATAAATGTAGAGCAAAGCAGAGGAGGGACTGAAAGCTCTCTGTTCATTTGAACACTTTCAAGCAAATGTTTAAAAAATATATATTTAAAAAAAAATATATATATATATATATATATAGCCAAATTCTTAAGATGGTACAGAAAATTATGTTGAATTGGTTCTTTTAGATATCCAAATATCACATATTAAATAAATAAATAAATAAATAAATAAATAAATTTTCTGTCTGTAGGAATACCACAAGTTAAAAAAAAAAAAGAGAAAAAAAAGAAAAAAAAGATAAAACATACCTGACATTAAAAAAAGATTCTTCCAAACTTGTTAACATTCAGGTCTAAAGATGACCAAAATGATACAAAATATAACAATATTTTTTGTCATGTACAAAATGTATGCACTTTGGGATTGTTACATGATGTAGCTGATTTTATATGTTTAAAAAAATGATAAAATTTTAAAAATTAAAAAAGCAACAAAAAAAAACCCCCTTGTGCTAATTGGAATCTGAAATATTAATATTTTATAATGATATATCAGATATATCCAGCAAATATTTAAGAGATTGCAGTTTCTTACAATGTAAAATGTTTGCATCTCTGAAAGCTTTAAAGATAAAAAAAAAAAAATTCCTGCAAAAGTTTTGTAGAAACTCTTGTTTTTAGAGTGTAGATGGAAATATAAATCAGTCTGATGTCAGAAAATGATGCTGAAAGAGTGAAGGAAATTTGTGTTCTCGCTGAGTCAGTGTTTGTACTGATTAAATCATCTCTCAGTCATGTTGTTGAATGCACTTCCCCATTTTCTGATTTTACGAATAACTCTGCTTTTTCTGCTTTTTTATGAAATCCTGATTGGTCAGTGTTTACTTAGACCTAACCGTGTACTCTAATGTTTTCAGTTCATCAATTTATCATTATATCAGTTATTATTTAAGATGCTAGATGCCTCTTAATACACGATTACATCTAAATTGTTGAACTTGCATCATTTTACTGGCTCGTGACTTCACATTTCTGAGCAGCAGCATTTACTCCAACCCCCGTGTTGAGCTCTCTAAGAGTGTGTGTGAGTTCATTCGTGATTCTTCCTACAGCTCCTTTCTATTCAGTGGAAATTTGGTCCTGATATCATTATAACAGCTTGATAAAAGCACACCCCAGATGAATAAACGGAGATGCCATTGAGGTAAAGTAGGCTACGGCTCTTAAGTAAGGAGGGCACACTAATGTAAAAGAGGAGAGCTAAAAAGGAGTCTTCTGGGTGCTGATAGTCATCCAATTGAGACAGGTAAGGGAAGAAGGGGAAGTTAAGTTTTTCACTTCCAAGTTTTTTTTTTGTTTTTTTTTAAACCTGCAGGCATTTCCCAAAACTCTCTCCAGTGTGTTCATAAAGTGCTGGCTGAAAAAAAGTTAAAATATGATGGAATTCATTTTGCACTTTAAGCTTTTAACTTCAGCTTCAGGAAGTAAAAGAGAGTTCAGGAAATAATATCCACCTCTTACGAGATAATAACCTAACAAATCTGGAAGCATTTTTTAGTAAAATATAATAATAATAATAATAAAAAAACATTCCAGTATTAGTTTAATTTCTTGCCCCTTACCTAGATTTGCAGTCTCCAGTGTATGTGTTTTGAGAGAGAGAGAGAGAGAGAGAGAGCAAACGAGAAAGAGAATGTCACGTTTTTAACGTAATGAATGTTAGGACGGATGCAAGTGCAGATAAAAGCTTTTAATAAAGAGAGGCAGGCAAACAAATCCAAATCATGAGACAATGGCGTGGTCAAGAAACAGGCAATGGGTCAGGTGATCTGTAAACAGGCATGGCAAGAATTGAGAACGAGGAACAAGAAGCAAGATCAATGAACATAAAACAAAACAAGGAACAGGGTACAAACGCAGGGTACGGTGATAACAGTCAATACTTCGCAAAGTCATAGTGTTAAAAAAGCCTATTACATAGAGTGGAGTGAGGGAGTGTTAGATTGGCAACAGGTGTGTGTGTGATTAGAATTCCAGAGAAGGTGAACGTGTGCGTGTGTGTTCTGGGAATTGCAGTCCATGACAAAGAGGCTGATGAGGGAATGACTGTTTATAACTGCTATAACATAAGTCATAATAGGAAGGAATTTGTCTTTGATGAATCCATTTCAGAATGGTAGCGGTAATTCCGTTTCATCACATCTCTCTGTCACTGATTATTTTCCTATGACAGTAGAACAGTGCACTGTTACGTTACTTACTTCATGCATTGTTAGCATCTTTTCCTTTGAGTACTATACTGCAGTTTTTTTACTTTATTGTAGTGTTGCTTTTTCTGTCATGTCCTCCAAAAAATCTCTTGATTCAATAGCCCCCCCCGCCGCCACACACACACACACACACACACACACACACACACACACACACACACACACACACACACACTCACACTCACACACACTCCAAGTGGCCATCCAAACTAGAGCTTTAACAAACTCTAGCCAGTAAAACAAAAGAAACCGATGCTCTAAATATAGGCAGGCTAAAAGACTAAATGAGAACATAATATTGGTGCCATATGGATAACGGCACTAAGAGAGACTAAAGAGATTAATCCATGCCTGAAATGAATAGTATTCATTAGGCTGCCCAGCTGTTGGAGAACCGCCTAAATAATCATTATAGCATTACTCGGAGCTGGGGGAATATTATTTTAGGCACTGCCTAAAGTGCTGCGATAGTTTGGAAAGCTTCACAAAGCTCCTTTTAAAGGTTAAATAGCCTCATGGCGGCTGCGGCATAGATGAATCACTTGATTCAACTGTTCCTCAGCCTTAAATGTAACAATAAATGGATAAAAAAACATTATATAATTTATTAATAAATTAGAAATTGTAGTCTTTTGTGGTATAACTCTTCAGAAAAAAGAATCCATTTCAATTTGTAAACGGAGCTCCACTGCATCATGCTATCGTTGATTATTTTCCTATCATTGATTATTTTCCTTTAACAGCATGGAACAGAGCATTTTATTTGCTACTTTTTAATCTGCTGGTAGGATTTTTGTTAATTTAAATGAGATTAATAACCAGGTCAAAACTGGACAAAATGGATGAATAACTGAGTCACGAGTCTGAGTTGCTAATGAGTCTCTCAGTCTGACTCATTAAACAATCAAGTCTGTTGATCTGATGAGAGAACAAATGAGAGCCAATAATAATGTTATGATTGATGTCAATTCAGTGTGTAATCTTGCCGTGTTGTGCATTATGCACAGTGACGGGCCATACAGCTGGCTAACAAGTCATCAGTAAGTGGTGCTTCAGTGAGCAAGGACACCTCATGTGGAAAATGTGTCACATCGATTCCTATTTCCTTGAATTCCATTCTTGAATGTCTTCCTGACCTCTTCAGTGAGAGAACCGAAGACAGAAGGAAATGATGCTAGGCAAGAAACAGAGAAGTAGTTAACGAGATGACCAGAAACTTCTGAATCAGAGAGCCAGTGAATCTCTGAATCTAAATCATAGAGCTGGAGAATATCTGAATCGTATAACCAGTGAATTTATGAATCTGAATCAGAGAGCTAGTGAATCTGTGAATCTGAATCAGAGAGCCAGTGAATCTCTGAATATGAATCATACAGTCAGTGAATATCTGATTCTTTTAGCCAGTGATTCTCTGAATCTGAATCTTTTAGCCAGTGAATCTCTGAATCTGAATCATATAGCCAGTGAATTTCTGAATCTGAATCATATAGCCAGTGAATTTCTGAATCTGAATCATATAGCCAGTGAGTCTCTCAATCTGAATCATAGAGCTGGAGAATATCTGAATCGTATAACCAGTGTATTTCTGAATCATTTAAAAAGTGATCTTTGAATCTCTGAGTCTGTATTAGATCCAGCAGAAGATCCTAAACAATTTAGTAGCCATTACCCATCAGACGGTCACTTCGTCTATTGATGTTCTGATCCATGGTTTCACATCAGTGCTCTGTGAGGTCAAAGTTCAGGAGAGGTTGATAACGGCTGGTCTGCTGAAAAATCAGAACACAGCTTTACTCCATAGTGACTGGCAATGATGGCACATGACATGGTAACCTTTAATGTGCCACTGGGCCTCTCTCTATCTCACTTCTGACATTTCAGCTATTATGGAATACACTGAAAACTAACTCATTGTGGCACTTTTTATGGTGATATAAACCTTTTCTTAAGTATTGAAAAAGTAGCATTGTTCCACCTGGACCTCATTAGGTAAAAAGCACCCAGTGACATTTTGCATGATTGGCCAGGTACAGTGGTTTCACAAATGGACAATTTGTATGTAAAATGACACAACATTCCATTGTGGAATGGAAAGGAAGAAGTTATGTGAATCTAACAAATTCTGAAAGTTAATAGATACAATGGTGTAACACTTCCAGTGTCCTTACGCTGCCTTCAAGAGTTCCATTGATTTCTTCCATTGTGAGTTTAAAGTCATAAGATGTCCAGGGAAAATTTCATGTTTGTACAGTTTTGTCACTTATATTGCTTTAAACAGAGGAAGATTTTTGTTACTGCAGTAAAATGAACAACAAATGCTACATACTAGGTGAGTAATGTTTTTATCCCCTTAAAAGCATTGAAATTTCATGGTTTTACCCTTCACATCTCGTTGCCATGGTGACATGCCATGTATTTCATAGCTACACTGTTATGTTACCTTGTCGGAGGCAAGCGTGGACGAACAGGACAGGAGTACTGGGATCAGGCGGAAGATGAAATGCGGAAGCTAGCAGAAGGTCAGGCGATCGGGTGAACAATACAAACTGGGCTATACAGGTAAATGTAATCCAAGGGCAAGTGAAAACTCCAAAGACCTGCTCACTCCGGTGGAAGTCAGTGGGGGTGGCGTTCCAGGGAAATAATGGCGGCTGGTAGCCCAAGACACACTGGAAGGGGGTGAGCTGGGTGGCGGAGTGTCGTAGGGAGTTCTGTGCGTACTCCGCCCACGGGAGGAATTGGCCCCAGTCCTCCAGATGGGTGGCACAAAAGGTTCGGAGGAATCTAATGACTTCTTGGTTAGCCCGTTCTGCCTGTCCATTTTCCTGGGGGTGGTACCCAGAAGTGAGATTAACGGTGACACCAATATTCTCCATGAAGCTGGCCCAGACTCGAGATGTGAATTGCGGGCCCCTGTCACTCACGATCTCTTCTGGGTGCCGAAGTAATTGAAAACACGTATTAGAATAGCAGCTAGGCTGTGGCAAAGGAAGACGGGATGACAAATAGTGGAATAAGGCACAGAGACTTTGAAAAACGATCAACGATCACTAGTATCGCAGTGTTACTTTGTGACTCCGGCAAGTCCGTTATGAAGTCTAGCGCCAAGTGGGACCACGGGCGTACAGGGGTAGTTAGGGGTACCAGTTTACCGGCTGGTAGGGTGCACAGTACTTTAGACTGAGCGCAGGTGGGGCACGAGGATATGATGAGCTGTACTTCCCTAGGTATGTGGGGCCACCAGTATCTCTCGGCCAGTAGTTGGTAAGTACGATGTACTCCCGGATGGCCCATAGCTCGTGTCATGTGGGCCCAAGGGATGAGCTCCAGATGGTATCGTTTCGGGACAAATTTCTTACCGGGAGGACATGCTGCCAGGATTCGTGATCTGGGGATGCGTGGAGGTGCACAGGCGCGACGCTTGCTCATTTAAAAGCGATATCTGGTCCCTCTGTACCGCTATTGCTCGGTTCTGCTCCAGGATGTGGCATAGCCACTCTGGGGCGTCCGCTGCCTCCATAGTAGGTGAAGTAATCTGTTATGTTACCTTGTCAGAGGCAAGCGCTGACGAACAGGACAGGAGTACTGGGGTCAGGTGGAAGACAAAATGCGGAAGCTAGCAGATGGTCAGGCAATCGGGCGAACAATACAAACTGGGCTATACAGGAAAACGTAATCGAAGGGCAAGCGAAAACTCCAAAAACCGTAGAATTCCAAAACGTGAACAAAGGCTTAGTTAACGTCAGGTGAAAGGCAGCTGAGCGTTTACTTCGCAAAGCGCTGAAGTTAAAGAGGCCTGATATAACCTATGATGAAGCACATGTGTTAACACTCAGTACTCCGGCGAACTGGAGCACGTGCATAGCCGGGAAGTGTAGTTCATGTCAGCCATGTTTGTAGTTGGCACTGCATTCTGGGAACTGTAGTTGCGAGTTCGCCGCGACATGACATACACCTTTTCCTTATTTAGTCTTGTCTGTTTCCCCTTGTTTTCTGATTACGAGTTATAACTCGTCTCACCTGTGTTTTACTCTATACTCTGGACTCTGGAATATGAGTAAAAATCCAAGTCAAACAAAATTCTGGAAAAGTATAAACATGGTTTTGGTTATAAAACTATCCCAAACTTTGAACAGTCCTTAAAGTGTCATTAACTCCAATTTTAAAAATGAAACTAATATGACACAATGACAACTCAGTCTGGAGGAGGCTATCCACCAAAAGTCAGTAACTGAGTAAAGAGCAGATTAGGCAGAAAAACAACCAAACGGCCAAGGATAACTCTTAACGCCATGCTTCCACAACCGTGCTTCATAAATCCCAAAGTATTTGATTTCAGTCCCAGTTTGTAATAATACAAAATGTGGAACTGTTAAAGGGGGGTTAATACTTATACTTATATAAGGCACTGTATCGAAAACTGAAAGATGAAAGATTTTTCAGTTACTTTAGTTGGAGCCACAGGTTAAACAGCCACTCTGCTGTTGTCAATCACAACTTTGCAGGCTGAACCTTTAGATAAATATCTTAAAATTTTTACATCTCAAATCAAGAATTCTTTACTTTAAACTTTCTAGCACTGCTTGTCTTTCCACCTTCAGATGAAATACAAGCCCTTGGTTTTGAGAAAGGCACTAATAAAATTAAAAAATTTATTATTATTATTATTATTATTATTATTATTATTATTATTATTATTATAAGCTGAAATTTGGCATTGTGAGTAGTTGTGCCAATCTGTATGTGGATTTATTAACTAAGAATGAGTTATTAAAAAAGCATGGACACCATCAGCTGAGCAGATTTCAGCATGCATTTCAAAGTGTTAGCATTGAACTACCATCACAAAACTTTGTGTTCTGTTTAACTTGGCAGGAACTTGGCACTGGGGGCGGTATTTATGAAGCATGCTTGGTCCCCGCAGATTGGCTCTATTTATTATTATACTCATACTGTGTGCTGCTGATTAATGGAAATTGGAAGCTTAGTGTTAGTGCATGTATATGTGTAGATTAGATGACAGAAAAGGATGTGACCTTGATGTTAATGTTATACAGCCTCACAACATGTTTTCCTTTAGATCCTTGAACTCCTTAAGCTCTATTGGGGTGATGGATCAGAATTTTTTCCTGAGGTAAATTAAACAGTAATAAACGTGCACGTTTAATGCAGGAAACTCATCCTCACCTAGCACACTTGGGACCCTGTATAGAGTCGCAGCTGTTTCCTCCACCTTACAGTTCACCATTTAGGAGATTCACATACTCACACATGAACAGAGATGCAAACATACCTATCCACAGCAGGAATTTGTTTCCTTCACTCAGCCGTCCTTAGCTCAGAGTGATGAAAACCTAATTAGAATTGACTAGTGGGCATCGATTAATTTATTTCTGGAGGATTCCTGTTTTATTTATCAAGCTGTAATCAGTATGTGTGCTGAATTTGATTAGTGTTAATCATACAAGCTTGAGCTTTATATTATTCATACCGGAGGGCTGCGTTTGTCATGCATAAATGAAACCAGTGTGATACCTCGGAGACAGAGATATCCAAGAAGCTGATAAACAACCAATAAAGCAGCTGCGGTGGAGAAAAAAACATAAATTTAAATAAGAATTATTGAGTAAATTGGCTTTGGAGAATATCAGAACTGTTCCATAAATTCAAACACATAATCATTTCACCATAAATAATTAAAAATATAGACAAAACTAAGAAAATTTAGACAAAACTAATAAGCAACAACTAGATGGTGTGACGAAGTGCCTGAGTCACTGTTACCACGTTGAAGTTGATTATTTTCCTTTAACAGCATTTTCTGAAGTGTTTAATTCTTCTTATACCAAAGCAATGATTTATAAATTTTTTTATAAAGGACATGAGCTTCTTCGTATACTCACAATTTTCCAGTGACATTTAACTTCAAATGAATGAGAAATCCAATGTAGAAGTAGTGGAGACATTGGTGCTAACATTATTCTGAGACTCAGCTTGGGAAGTTAGCGATCTACGAGATATTGAGCGTGAAGGTATTGACAGCAATATTAGTGTGAAAGTTGAAGCTTTGGACGCTGATCTGTTTGAGTAGGGTTGAGAGAGCTGTACTGACTAAAAGACTAAAGTGTAGCTGCATCGCTCTCTTTTAGCAAAGGCTATTACCCACTGTTTCTACTGAAGTGAAAATAGACCATGTCAAAGTTGAAACTATAAAACTCAAAATGACTTTTGGAAGCAGTTGAAAATGACATATTAATTGTAAAGATGAATATTTTAGTAATTTTATCCAAAGCGACTTACAAATGAAGAAATACAAGCAAAATCATAGTCATCAATGGTGAGGGTTTTTTTTTTTTTACCTTTAAGTGAAATGAGCACCAGAGAAAAGGAATTCTGGGAGATTCCATTAAGGTCATGTGTCTATTATTTAGACAAACTCATCTGAACTGATTTTCACCAAACTCAGACGAGACACCAAACGCTTCAGCATAATTAACAAACAAGAAATGAGCCAGAGTTTCATCAGTTGTCATTTGGAGGATGGAGGCAAATTGATCTCTCTGAGTAGAGTGGATGTGCATTGGAGTGATTGGAGACTAGAGAAAAGGCATATCTTCAGTTCATTCTAATAAAGCTATTGTTTATGTGTCAATGCTGGAAATTAGTGTGTGGTTGTAAACGTCCTTGTACTTCAGTTCAAAGCTGCAATTGATTTTACTGATACATATGCATCAAGAGGGAAGACTTAAGGTCTTGATGATGATGATGATGATGATGATGATGATGATGATGATAATTAAACAAAAGGAGTGAAGGAGGAATTTTTCTTTGCTGTCAAATGTGTTTTGATGTAACATAATAGCAAAAAATTTAAAAAAAATTAAAAATAAATAAGAGTAATGTGATATGAATAAAAAGATGGTGAAAACTTCTATAAAAATCTAAAAGTATATTGCCAATATATATATTGATACAATACTGATATATTGTGTGGCTACTCAAGGCTGTGGCAGGATGAACATAGACACTCAGGAGGCAGAGCAGATGCAAAGAATAGAGCTGTTTTATTTTAATACATGGAGGAAGGGGAAAGGTGAGGGCGTGAGGTCTTTGAGTGAGGGTGGTGCATGACGCGGCCTTACTGCGGTGAGGACTGGCTATCTGGCTGGAGCAGGCATGAAGCGGGACCCAGGGAGAATGGTGCTGGCTGTGGATACCGGCCGAGGGTGCAGCGGTGGCAGGGGGGGTCTTCTTCAGGGTGGTCGTCTACCATGTTGGCATCTGGAAGGGAAAATGACAAACGTGTCAGTAAAACCACTACTGGAGCCCTTTAATACGTTCCTAATATCTGCTGGATGGTGAGTAGCTGCTGCTCCACTCATTGGCCATCAGCCGTTTGTGTTTCTGCTGCCCCGCCTTGCACCTATGTGTTTTAAGCTGTTCAAAACACTCGGGGTGCTGAAGTGGAGCTGTATGTTCAGCATCCAAGCGGCAGTCATGTGAGGAGCGTGTCACCTTTTCTGTGCGCATGTTCACCGTCACAGTACACCCGTCCCCCCATCCCAGCTCCGAGTCTACTGCCAATGGATGTTGGGCCCATAAGGCATGTCGGCGTGAGAGGCCATCTGCTTTTCCATGGTGGGCCCCTGCCCGGTGCTGCACCTGGAAAGAGAAGTCCTGTAATGACAAAAACCAACTGGTTACTCTGGCGTTGGTGTTCTTTGCTCTGGACATTCATTGCAAAAAAGCATGGTCGGTCACAAGGGTGAAGTGCCACCCAGCAAGGTAATATCACAGCTCTTCTATGGCCCAATTTATTGCCAGGGCTTCTCTCTCCATGGCCGCATACTTTTGTCTCGGAGGATTTCAGCTTTCGGCTCACGTATAGGACCAGGTGCTCTTCTCTGTCGAATGTTTGAGACAGGATGGCCCCTAGTCCTGTCTCGGAGGCGTCGGTGTGGATCATCAAGGGCAGGTTGAAGTCCGGATTCCGCAGGATGGGGGAGCTGGTGAGGGCCTGCTTGAGGGCTTGAAACACCCGCTCTGTTTCCTCGGTCCACCACAACCGGTGCAGCTATCCTTTCTTAGTGAGCTCTGAGAAGGGGAAGGCTAGAGAGGGGAAGTCAGGTACAAATCTTCTGTAGTATCCCGCCAACCGCAAAAAGGCACGTACCTGTTTCTTCAGTGTTGGTCGGGGATACTTCTTCACTGTCTCTATCTTCTTTTCTTAGGGTTTTAGGAGACACTGGCCAATATGATACCCCAAGTACAACAGCCCCAGATGGCACTTCATCTGGTTGGTCATCAGCCGAGCTTTTCGGAGGCTCCCCAAGACTTCCCCCAGATAGTATAGGTCGTCCAACCTGGTGGAGGAGTGGATGATTACATCGTCCAGATAGGCCTGTGTGGTCTTAGGACAATGTCCATCAGTCACTGAGGCTCCGTGGAGGCCAAAAGTGAGCATCATCTTGGAGATGAACCAATAATGGTGTGGCATTTAAAGACAGCAGATAGAGTCCTAATGAAGGGAAAATCATAATGGTTATGTTCTGAGACAAATCCTTTCGCTAACTAAAGTTCATTTGGATACCTTACAAAGTGCTTGCTCATGATGTAGCAAGATGTGAAAAACACAGAAGACAAAAAGTTTCAGAATAAATTCCCAGTGTGGTGTTTTTGCTTGCATGCACACATTTGTTAAATCATGTTAAAACATTGTAGGTAGATAAAAGTCTTCAAAACAGAAGCCAATGCCAAGTAGCTCCTGGGCTCCTGGGCTGGGCAGGTCGGTTGTAGGCCGTTTGCTAGTCTCATTTGACTGCCTCCATATGCTACCGAACAATTGGTGTCACTTGGTTGATTTGCTCTTGCATTTCTTGCACATTACCAAGGAGTGAAATGGGGAAAGCTGCTCCTTCCAGGCCTTCCAGAGCATGTCCAACAATCGTCAATTAAGCCTATGGATGCTTAGGGGCTTCTTGGATAGTGAAGAGCATGTAGGGCAGGAGAAGGTCCCAGTTTCTACCGTCCTCATCTGCCACCCATAGCAGCATACACTGGGTCTGGTTAAACATCTCCACAAGGCCATCAGTCTGGAGGTGGTAGATGTCGTTATACAGGACACTAATTTATGAATATTAGAAGATGAAAATTAGACTCATGGGAATAAATCCTGTGCGTCATAGAATTGTGGTAGCAGAATATCAGAATTGGCTTATTTACTTGCTTGCTTACTTACTTACTTATTTACTTACCAGGACTCCCTGGATGGTCCTGGCAAAACGTTTGCAAAATAAGCAAAAAATAAATCTTGCAAGAACATGTTTTGTATGTATTTACTGTTAAATAAAGTTAAATAATGTCCAAAAGTGTATTTTAAGTACTAAATTTAAAGTCAATGTATAATGTATTTATGTATTTGCACCATATACTGTATATCCTCCCACCTGCCAAATGGCTAGCGGAACGGTTTGACCTCCTAGAGACACATACGACCTTCCAGAATTTTCTGTTTTGAAGACTTTTATCTACCCACAATGTTTTAACATGATTTAACAAATGTGTGCATGCAAGCAAAAACACCACACTGGGAATTTATTCTGAAACGTTTTGTCTTCTGCGTTTTTCACATCTTGCTACATCATGAGCAAGCACTTTGTAATGTATCCAAATGAACTTTAGTTAGCGAAAGGATTTGTCTCAGAACATAATCATTACGATTTTCCCTTCATTAGGACTCTATCTGCTGTCTTTAAATGCCACACCACTATTGGTTCATCTCCAAGACTGAAATTAAGCTCCCCCAGCCATGTCACAAGGTCTAATGAAATAAAGACCATTTCAGTATGAAAAACTCAATAGGGACAAATGAAGTCCTCTTTATTCCTGTGCTGAGAGATAATCATCCATCGTTGCTGTCGCACTCCGTTTTTTAATTGGAACATTTCCCTCGGCTGTTGTAACTCTTGTGTCGGCAGTGACCCTTGTCAGACAGGACAAATTGTTACTCCTTTTCACTTTAAGCTGTGGATAAAGTCTCTGACAGTTCACAGTTCAGACACGGGCCAAATGCTGAAATGCTAACAGGACTCCATTTATTAGTTCTCTCTAGTTTTTGCTCAAATAATGAATACATGAACATGCTGCGTCATGCTGTTCTAGGAAGATAATCAACAACAGGGTGGTGTGAGGAAGCAGAGTTACACTTAACACCCTATAACAGCATTACTCATTTTCTCTTATACCACAGCTTCTTGCCACTGCTTACAATATATATTTGTTAATGAATGATATTGTATTATTATCCATTTTTAGTTACATTTATTGTTTTGGGACGTCCATGAAGCAAGTTAGACTTTTACTAGTTTCCTTCCAAATACTCAATGTTTCTAGTTCCTCCAGGCAAAGTACAATAATAGGTTACAAAGACAAAAATATTATACATTGACATTTATTTATTGAAGAATATGATCCAGTATTTCATATCTGTGAGTGGCAAAAAATATGTGCTTTTTCTTTTGCTTTCAGTATCTGGTGTGACCCACTTGTGCAGCAATAAATGCAACAAACTGTAACTGTTGATCAGTCCTGCATATTGGCTTGGAGGAATTTTAGCCAGTTCCTCAGTACAGAAGATCTTCAACTCTGGAATGTTGGTGGATTTCCTCACATGAACTGCTTGCTTCAGGTCCTTCCACAACATTTTCCTATAGAATTCACTGTTATAATTCAGAATTCATTGTTCCATCAATGATGGAAAGTTATCCTGGCCCAGATGCAGCAAAACAGGCCAAAACCATGATACTGCCACCACCATGTTTCATGGATGTGATAAGGTTCTTATGCTGGAATGCAGTGTTTTCCTTTCTCCAAACCTAACGCTTTTCATTTAAACCAAAAAGTTATATTTTGGTCTCATCCATCCACAAAACACATGATCACATGATCACATTGTTCACATGATCTTTAGCAAATACAGACAGCATTAAAAAAAATTTTTCAGCCAGTGGTTTTCTCTTCACAACCCTGCCATAAACACCACTGTTGTTCAGTATTCTCCTGATGGTGGACTCTTGAACATTAACATTAGCCAATGTGAGAGAGGCCATTAGTTGCTCAGTAGTTACCCTGGGTTCCTTTGTGACCTCATGGACTATTACACATCTTGCTCTAGGAATGATCTTTGTTGGTCAACCACTACTGGGGAGGGTAACAATGGTCTTAAATTTCCTCCATTTGTACATACAGTCTGATGAGCATCAACAACTCTTTTTTCCGAGGTCCTCAGAAATCTCCTTTGTTCATGCCATGATACATTTTCACAAGCATGTGTTGTTGACTTTGATAAATCCCTGTTCTTTAAATAAAACAGGGCGCTCACTCATACCTGATTATCATCCCATTAATTGAAATCACCTGACTCTAATTTCACCTTCAAATTAACTGATAATCCTAGAGGTTCACATACTTTTGCCTCTCACAGATATGTAACATTGGATCATTTTCCTCAATAAATAAATGATCAAGTATAATATTTTTTGTCTCATTTGTTTAATTTGGTTCTCTTTATCTGCTTTTAGGGCTTCTGATGATGTTTTAGGTCATATTTGTGCAGAAATATAGAAAATTCTAACAAAATTTCAAACACCACTGTAGCCAAAATGTTTCTGCAATGAGTGTCTAAGATTCACTGTAGCAATGTAAGGTTGTGACAATGTAACGTTGTGACAAGTAGAAAAGTGCAAATTCTAGCTACATCGTAACAACATATCTCCACAATGTTGTGAATCCGTACTAGTGAAATTTTTTCAAGAATTTTTTGGCATCATACACTGGGGTTCACCCACAGCAGGCCTCCTGGTACATAATGCGTTTGCATTTTTCAGACTGAAAAGAACTCAATCTAGGTGAAACTAAATAGTCATGAATTCCCCGTGCAATTCTCAGTGCAAATCGTAGTTTCTAGCATGACAAGTGCTTCCTCCTTGTCGTATGTTTTCTTTTGGGTCCTTTATGTGCCTTTGTTTCTGTCATTTTTTTGCCCTATTGTGTTTACCTGTTCTGTGTTATAACCCTCAATTCATTTATCAATTTATGTCCTGTTGTGTCGAAGCATTTTTGCGAAGTCAGATCGTATACATCTGTGTCAAATTATAAGCCTGTTTTCTGGTTATTTTGACTCTTGCTTGTGTGTTGACTTCTAAGCAACCGCAAAGATTTCTGAATTCACTGTAATAAACCACATACTGACTGTGTGCACATGCGTCCTGCCTCTAACAGCACGTTACAACGATAGCCAGGGGACTAAATACAGCTAAAAGCATTATGTATTTCTGCCAAAGATTAAGATTACAACAAAAAAAACAAATAAGCCATTAAAATGAACACTGGAGGACTGACAGATGGATGAGTAGATGAATGGATGAAAGGATAGATGAGGGTTTCAGGGTTAAGATGGTGCATGATGCTTCCTCAGCTGCAGATCTTCTCTGTATGATTGTGAAACGTGTCAACATCATGTGGACACATGATGAACATTCATCGGTTGGTCCACTATGAGTGTGTGTGCGTGTGCGTGTGCGTGTGTGTGTTACTGCAATGATTGAAAGCAACTGATGAAGCGAGAGGGAATGTAATCAAAAGCGCCCAAGAGGGTATCAATCAGCCTAACAGTTCCTTTGCAGGCATGAAAGTACAAAATATGCCACCATCTGTGTCACAGGTGGGGGAAGCATTGTTTGTTTTTTGGCACAAGGCCCATAAACTTCTAAAATCAGAAGCAATCTACTTCTCAGTCCAAGATGCTGTATTTGTTTACTCTGCTACAAAAGAGAGTATCTCAAAGGAAATAGACCATAATGCCATTCAAGTCATCAATGTAAAAATGTTTTCGAGAAAATTGCTGGGTTCAGGTGTATACAAGAAGCCCCACCCATCATTGTGCTGAAGTCTTGCATTTGCATGAAGTGGTATACATTGTAATGATTCTTGAGGATTCTTGAACGATTCATCCCCTTGAACGAAAATGCACTTAATTGGGATTATATGTCATGAATCTACACAAAATTGCCTATAATATTAAAATGATGAGGGAGGAGTTGTCATGTCTGGGACAAAATTCTAGAAAAGTATCAGGGTTCCAAAAAGCGATCCAAAAGTGAACATTGTAAATGGTCTGCACTTTATCCAAAGCGCTTTACACTGTGTCTCATTCACCCATACACAGTAGCAGAGCTGCCATGCAAGACGCTAACTTGCTATCAGGAGCAACTTGGGGTACAGCGTCTTGCCCGAGGACACTTCAGCATGTGGAGACATGTGGGTCGGGAGTTGAACCGCCAACCCTATGATTAGTGGACAACTCGCGCTACCACCTGAGCCACAGTGACACCCAAGTGACACCACTGACATTGACATTGTCTAGAGACAGCATTAAAATATATCATTTAAAAAATCTAAACAACATAACACAACCATATGACAACTCTGCCTATAGGAGGCCATCTGCCAAAATTCACTAAATGAGTAAAATGGGGATTAGACAGAGAAGAACCAAGCGGCCAGGGATAAAGCTGAACATGATGCTACCACCACCATGCTTCATGAATTCCAATTAAGTCCATTTCAGTTCCAGGTTGTAACACAAGATGTGGAAAATCTCAATGGTGGGTGAAAATGTATGCAAGGCACTGTATATACAAGCACAATTTCAATCAGATGATGTTAACCCAAGATTAAGTTTTGTCTCTGTGGTTCTGCCGAATACAGGATCTTCAACATGTTGCTACTCACTATTTTTATGACTTCCAGTAAATTTTGTGGAAATCAAGGGTTTCACATGCCATAAATCCTTTTCAGAAATGAAACACACACTCTCTCTCTCTCACACACACACACTCACACACACACATTACTTGGCCGTAGATTACTGCAGATGACGGATGAAAAGAAAGGTGTGCTTTTCTTCTGAGATGTGTCTGTTATTGCTTTTCTATCCTGAAACCCTGGTAACAACAGACGATACCTGAAGATATCACATACCAGTTTACTAAAAAACAGTCCTGAGCTGCTTTTTTGCGCTAATATAGCAACATATGATGTGGAATGCCGTCACACTTCATGTTGTGTGTGTGCATATGTGTGTGTGTGTGTGTGTGTGTGGTTGGGTGTGTGTGTGTTTAACACATAGAGCTGAATAGACACTTTTCAAGAAAAACACAAAAGCTGTAAGTCAGTCTGAAACTGGTTTTCATCAAATGGTTACATACATAGATAAATAGATTTTAATACGTTCAAAAGCAAAAGAATGTATTAAATTACATATACATTTAAGAGTAAGATCATAAAAATATTATAAATAAATAAATAAATAAATAAATAGATAGATAGATAAATAAATAAATAAATAAAAGGAACAGGCTTGGCCCATAACCGCCATTGCTCAACAATTCAGTAATGCATACGAAAGTCACAAAATCAAGAACAGGCTAATCTAATCAATGGTTCAAGATGCTGAAAGTATCAAGCTGTGCTTCTGTGGGGATCGAATGTAAACACTGTGCTAATCTGCTGTTTTCAACACAAAGGCATATTCAGCGATGGAGGACATTCGATATATATTTATATATAGACAGATAATGCAACACTTGCATGTCTGGCAGTGCCTATAAAACCATTCTTCAGATTTCTGTTTCACAGGGTGTCTGCAGGAAACCTCAAGATATTTCCATAAACGTAACAAAATGGTGTCCTTAGAACGTCCTCACAATGTCCTCAAAAGTTATCTCAACGTAACTTGCATATGAAAAAACTTTTTTAAAATATAGAGATGAGTTTGACGATTTAGTACTTCAGGCTGCAAATCCGTAAAATGTCATTTCAGACTACTTAAATAAAAACCTGCAGGCACCCTGTTAATACCCAATGCATTGTTATTTGTGTGGCAGTGTTAGTGCACCTTTCATAGCTATGTTCAGAAACTGTCCCTGTTCTCAATTCACAATTGACTACCAAGCTCTTATCACAGTTTTAGTATCATTTTCATTTCCTTCCTTTTCAGATATGCAGAAAATATTTCACCTTTGTTTGTATAATTAAATATAAACCCACTTTTTATACCCGCCCCAAGAAAATAGGTCCATCACAATGTCACGTGTCTTCCGGAGAGTTCTTAGATGCAGTTCGCAATCCTCAATGTTGGTATATATTCAGATCATAAAAAGGTCTTTGCGAGTAGGCATCCTCAGCATTGCTCCTCTCCCAGAGAATCCGCGTTGTCCGCCATGTCCACGGAAGTTGAAGGCGCATGTATTTTCCCACGGCCACTGCTATATGCACTGCCATGGGTGTTGCTGTGGCCTGGGTACAGGTCCACCGAGCTAGAGATGGACTGCACAGAGCGATCCTGGAAGTAGTGGAAGGCCTCTTGGTCGAGGAAGGCTTGTTCTTCACGAAGACCCTGCTCGAAGAGCTTGCGCTTGTGCCGGAACTCGATGACCGTCTTCGTGTAGGAGTTGAGTGTGGTGACGGAGGCGGCCATGCAGCAGGTGAAAGATCCCCATGCCATGCTGAGAGAAGACAAAACAGAGAAACTTTTCATCTTAGCAGCTCTAGGTAATTTAGGAAAATCTAGCATTTTTAGATCTATGTTGCAGTCATAACTGGTACAAACCAAACGTTTAGCTTATCAGTAAAAATCTATTAATTCAAACTGGAGCTATAAATGAAGAATCTCTCCAGCTTTGGGTTCAAGCTTGTCAGTATTCAGGCATAACTACCAATTTAAGGAGTATTAAGAATTTGTGTGAATGTTATGCATGCATGAGTGTTACGTGTGCTTATCCTTCAAATTGTATTGTTTGTTCTTATTACCTAAGAACAGTTTTTTTTTTTACATTTATAATTGCCTGAATACTGAGTTACAGTCAGTAGCATAACAACTGACAGAAAACCTAATAACAAGAAATTCTTGCTTAATTTCCTTAAACATCCTGGACGGGGAAAAAAATATCCGTGACTTGAGTTCATGCTTGAGAAATTAACTCCATCCAAAAGTCCCAAAAGTGCCGGAATAGCTTGTGAAGTTGAAAAAATTAACACAATACCCTGATGGATTTCAACCAGCCTTAACTGCAATTATCTCCTGATTTACAGAGTTCTAGCTTACTGCTTTCAAAGCGGCAGGAAAAAACTAACATGAAAAAGAAGTGGGGGAGAAAAAAAACGCTAAAAGAAATTGGCCAGATGGCAAAAAACAAATGAAGCAATTTCATCCTGGGTTAATGGATGGCAGTAGAGCATCTGTGGTAATTCAGCCATTGTAAATACCACTTTCATGCCTGTCAGAACCTAGTGCATGTCTCAAGAGCTTCTTATCCAAGCACCAAAATAACACAAATCATTCTCATAATACAATCACTATATGAACAGAGAGGCTAATACATACATATATTTTTTCAATGCAACATTCCCAGTAAACACTGCTGGACTTGTTTCCTCCTTTAGTTTTTGGCATGTGACATTGATCCAGATGAAAGACTGTGCAGAAGTGCTCAGTGCTCGCAGAACTGAACTGCACTCATTCATTATGTGAAATTCATGGCACCTTGTACTACTCATTTTAAAAAGTTTTCATTCTTTCATATAAAGCAATCAATTTTTTTTCTATTCAACTCAAAGTTGTAACATAAGTCAGCTATGAAAATGTCATGACACAGCCTTACATCACTTGACTCATAGGTTATGTCAACTTAATATGAAAACTGTCATACACAATCTGTATATTAGCTTCCACCTATTATAATAAGCTTTTATAAATATTTTTGTAGATCAGTAGTCATGAAGAGTTTATGCAGGTGTTATATAACCCTATAAATACTACCCTTAGTGTAAAGTGTTACCATTTGTTCTATACAAAAAAAGTATTTAAAAGGTTCCACATCTTTAAAATAGATCAATTAATTAATAACAATAATCTCACAATGATTCAATATGATGGAAAGTTTGCGATGTACAGCATTTTTTAAATACATTCTTTTGTCCAAATTTAAAGCTTTTTCCACAAAGTGCCATCAAGAGAGTAAAAAAAAAACATTTAAGCGTGCACTTGGTGATGTGGGCATTTTGTTGTTGGGCAGTGTTGTGAGGAATGTGCACGTTAATGGGAATGGATTTTCAGTGATAGAAGTCCATTAGAGCGTGCTGCGTGTGCTGCAGAATAAGGTCCAAACACCTACACACTTGTGACAGCTCCTTCTTTAGTACGATTCATTAGCCCAGATTTACATTCAGTGTGTGGCACAAAATGCCTTTTACTTCTTACCCTTTTCCTTTGTGGTAAGATGTTGGTACTAGCAGAGTGGAAATAAAACTGAGGAACCAGTTAAAATGGGAGCACACTGTCATCTTAATCAGAGACATTGCTAATTTCCAACCAAATTTATTATAAACAACACACAAAGTGAGTTGGATGTGTAGTAGATGAATGCTTGGTCAACTTATCCTTCAAACCATTGCACAATTTTCTTTAGACAATAGTGTATTCAATAAACAAAATCAATTAAAAGTGTCTAGATTTTATCCTGCGCACACATTATGTTGACAATTCATGACACCAATTTAGAATCTCATAGCTTCACCCGGTTGTGCGCAAAATTAAATGTTGAAGCATGGTGTAAAAAAAATTTAATGCAAAATAAGTTGACGAACAATGAGTATGGAAGCCATATTGGGAGGCCATGAAATCAACTTAAGCAACTGCATAACTGGACTCTAAATATGTGTAACTTTCCCTGAGTAAATATTGGACTTAAGTCGGGGAGTCTGAATACAGCCCTAAGAACACCAAAAAACATTCTTTAAAAATACAGCTCATCTATGCTAGCAGATTCCTAGCAGGATACCTCATTCAACAAAATGTTTTTTTATACAATTGCATCCAGATCTGAGCTATACAGTATTACTAAGTTAAAAAGAAGTTGTTCATAGTGTAGGGTGCATAATGATAAGAAGAAACACTGACCAGAAGGACCAGCCGTAGTCCCAGGTGTGCGGTCTCCAGTCTTCGGGTCCCAGACTGACTGTGATCTGGAACACCTGGGTGTACATCATGTGAGCCACCATTCCCAAAAGTCCTGGACATAGTGACACATTAATGATTTATAATTATAATTCTTTGAGTTTGATGAAGCATAAAGATATTTCTAGATTGTCTACCTCACTTTCACTTTAGCTTTAGTAAGCCAGCTAGCTGTTACTACTAACTCTGAAAGGTGATCATGAAGTTGGTCAAAGTTTCTTTTTGGGTTAAAATGCTTCCCACCTCAAATGATGGAGCTACCAAGCCAGATGTTATCAGAAAAAAGAAACCTCATAAAAACAGCAAAAGTGATTAAAACAATTGGATATTTTGTGCATTTCAATGTTTGTGTCCAGCTGGACTGTAGGTGTGATTCCACACCGGGGACTTCTCAGTGTAGGGAGGACTCAGGATTCTGAGGATGTGGGTGTGCGTGTGCGTTGAGAAGTGTGTGTGTGGCTTCAGGTTTATATATTCAATATGCCAGAAGCCTACATAAAGCAAGGCGTTATGAGTCACTGTAAAAACACTATTTCTCTGAGTTTTTTTTAGAAAGCTCACACAGCATAGTGTTCAAAAGTTAATTAGATGAGAAGATCATATGCATTAAGGCTGCAGCAATTTTGGACTGAAATCCATGAAGAAAACAGTTCTGAAACCAAACTAATCAATAAACTTGGGGTTAAAACACAATTTTTTGTCTTTTACCAGCACAAAGTGTATGAAATTCATTATGTGAACCTAACTGACTCAACTATTTGTTGCACTTACTTATGGAAAGCAGGTTTCAGTGCTGTTATAAGCATCTAATCAAAGTAAAGATCTAGGTTGAGACGAAATGCACGCTTTCAACTACACTGCCTGACTCTGATACGTATGCTGCAGTGTGACGCACAAGCCCAGTCCGGCAGAATTTCAGTCCTTGAAAATTGGGTCAGTACACAAAAAAGCTTGAGAACCCCTGTGTTATGTTGTAAACAGACGTTTACAGCTGATAACTGTTATTGACGCAGGTTCTCAGATTATAATCCAGGATTTTGAATCGAGACAGCAGTGAGTATATAAAATGAATATTGGTATTTGTTAGAGGAAGTGAAGGTCAGCCAGCATACACTCTCATTCCTTCAGATGCTGATTGATAGCACCAGCGTGAATCTCTTTAATCTGTGTCAGCTGGCTGAACCGAGGCTCATGTCTGGGTCGGAGATCTCTCCCCGACCGGATGCTGCGTCTGGAATTAGTGAGTATTAAATGCCCAAATGAACAGAGCTGGGGACCAGCTGGGCAAATCGAATAATCTCAATTCAAAAAGGAGCAGCTGTTCTTGGCAATCTGACAGTGAGGGATCAGGGAATGAGGCAACCAGGGCTAAAATGCTTTATTTTCAAAAGTTTAAAAAAAAAAAATCTTAGACAAAAAAGTTGACACTTTGCTTAAACTCTCTACTCATTTTTACATCTGAATAAATCTAAACAGTTTTTTTAATCACAATTTGGACAAACCACTTCTCTTTTCTATACATACAATAGGTATACTCTCTGACAGCAAGGTTCCATCTAGTGCCATAAATGGTTCTTTGGTTTGTCATGCCTAAAATGTTATACGTAGGTTCTAGTTTCTATATTTATTATAAATATGTAGATAGACCCCTAGACCTTTTTTTTTTTTTTGGGGGGGGGGGGGGGGGGGGGGGGGGGGGTGTTAAGTAAAAGAGTTTGTCTTAGGTGGAACCCTTAAAGGTTCTATGCAGAACTTAACAACAGAGTTATTCTATCAGAGAGCATGCCATATATAATCACTTTATGAATCGTATAAGACCTGTGAATGTTACTGACCTCCAAGGGTAAACTAGGTGCTATGCAAACCTAGAGGTTTGGCCCTCTAGAAGAACCTTTAAAGGCCCTGTGCAGTACTCAACAACAGAGGGTTGTCTCCAAATGGAATTCCTTTAGAAATCCAGATCAGTTAAATGACTCATAATCATCCCTTTCTAGGAAGAATGTAGATAGATAATGTCTTGGGGTAAAGTTAAATCAAGAACCCTTAAGGGTTGTTCAGTTTGTCACTCGTGGGGAACCCAAAACATTTCTCTAATAAAGACTGCTAGATTAAAACCCCTTTAACAAACTAAGTACCCTTGATAAGGATGGATGAATGGAGAGATGAACTTGAACATGAAGTATAAAACTGGGTGCTATACAATCTTTTTAAAAAAAAAACTTAATTTAAAACCATACAAGGTTCTTCAGTTTGCACTTCTGAAGGAACCTTTAAAGGCTCAGGCTGTGTAGAACCTGACAACAGAGAATTGTTTTCAGTAAGCTGCTGTTTCCAAATAGTACCCCTTTAGCAAGCTAGAACAGTTAAACATTCAAAGGAACCCTGGGGATCTCTTTTTTATAATAATGTATATCTATAGCTTCTATAGACTCTATAGATTATGTCTTGGGGTTGAGGTGGGGGGTTATGGGTTGGAGGCTAAATCTAGAACCCTTACTGCTTTTTCAGCTTACCTCTCAATTGGAACCCTTAATGGATCTATGTAGAATCCTACAACAATCTTTATCTATTAGAGAACATTGAAAGTAGAACCCCTTTAACAAGCTAAGAACTCTTGAAAAGTGTAGATGATGGATGGATGGAGAGGTGAACATTATTGATCTCCAATGATAAAACAAGATAATATGCACTCTTAAAAACGGTTCGTCGGTTTGGTGCTCAGGGGAAATTTTCGGTTGAGGGAACTCTTAAAGAACAGGCTATGAACTCCTGATGAGTGTAGATGTGTGAATGAAAGGGTGGGTGGATGAAGTTTATTGGTCTCCAATGGTAAAAGTAGATGCACTCTTTTAAAAAGGTTCATCTAGCAGTCTAAAGGGTTCTTTAGTTTTCCCCTCTGTGGGAACCTTTAATGGTTCTGTGTAGTATCCAACAACATAGGATTGTTTCCAAATAGAATCCTTTTGAGAGATATAATAGTTGAA
This sequence comes from Ictalurus punctatus, assembly GCF_001660625.3. NCBI lineage: Eukaryota > Metazoa > Chordata > Actinopteri > Siluriformes > Ictaluridae > Ictalurus > Ictalurus punctatus. The sequence goes on along the minus strand of NC_030417.2, from coordinate 18,535,533 downwards.
CATTCACCCTGAGGATCCTTTCTACATTGAGGACACTTAAGTCGTACTTGGGTTTGTCATGTTCTTCAATTTATTTAAAATATCCAACTAGCATACACTTCAGGTCAGTGTAGGTATCATCACTTGGAGCTGTAGCCTATGTGTAAGGTGGAAATGTATAAACAGGTTTTTTGGATTACCTGACAGCACCGTGAAGACGGCAGCAAAGGCGTTCAGCTTCAAGCCATCGATCACGTTGCTGGAGTGAAAGAGCTCCAAGCACATTAGGCTGAAGCCAACCACCAGCAGCATGATGTATAGCACCTCGGAGACCACTGACAGCCAAAGGACACCTGCAAACCCACACACACACATACTTGTGAGCACTCCACCACTGTGTAATAAATGTAGTCATTTCTGTACACATACTCATACAATAGTGAATGGCTCAGCCTTCATTATTAGCAAACAAAATCACATTTGACATTGTGAGTTTAAAGGATGCTGCCATGGTTTATTTTATTTGAAAGACCACTGAAATGGTGGGTATCTGCAAATTTGTAGGAATTCACACTTACAAACGGTTAAGCTAAGGATGAGCAGTGAGAGTAGCAAGCTTAGACTGTCTTATATACCAACATTTCCCCCTTCACATTGCAATGAAATCCACATGCTCATGTTTTTGTTTCTGTTATAGATCTGGCTCCACCACTGAACTGGCATTGTTTTTTTGTGTTTTTTTTGCCCTTTTGTGTTCACCTGTTCTGTGTTAAATTCTTAAACAGTTTGCCTATTTATTCCCTTTTGTGTTATAGTATCTTGGAAAAGTTGTGTTTCGCATTTTCTACAGTCGGAGTCTTGTTGTCTGAGCCCTGTTCTCTTTATACTTCCTTATGTTGAATTGTACATTATAACTATCATGGACTAAAACACTTGCATTTTCTAAGCACCAGTTCTACCTACTCAGAAACTTAATATACCACCCTGTTGCTGTTTTCATTATCTCAAATGTGGACTTGCTTATGATAAACCTAATTATACTCTGCTTCGGTAAAGTGGAATGATACTTTGAGACAACATAACTTTACCTACCTCCTCTCTGACTTCCACATGTTGAGAAATTGATTTTTATTTCTAAGTGAGCTGGGAAAAGCTTTTATCAGACGGTCCCAAGAGTGTTCCCAAAGTTATCAGCGTTCTACATTTACTCATCACCTCATAGCACGGGTGAGAAGACAGTTGGTCATATCTGTAGTCTTATTTGAATGGTATTAAGTTTACATGGTGTGCCTCAGACCAATATACCTGCTGATTGTTGACAAAATGTCAATGTCTTATAATATTACTCCTGTCCAGATACATAGATAAATAGATAGATAGATAAAGGATTTTACAAACAAATGGTATCCCTATAATATTTACATTATGTTTCCTTATTTAATGCTTAATTAATCAAGTATTACACTGTAGTTCCTGATTAATTACCTATAATCACAATAAGTTACTATAGAGACTAATTTGTAATAAATAAGTCTATTTCATTACAACCACTATCCAAGCGCAAACAATAAGTCGCTGTATGGTACAGTAGGACAGCAGCTTATTAAAATATTCTACTTTTTTCTAAATTGTAGTAATATTTAAATATATTTATTTGAAGTAGCAATGAACATGAATCCACATCTGAATGGCCCACTATCATTATGTGACATTAAACTCACCCATGACCATATCTCCAGAGTTCAGGGCTTCATTTGGGAGCAGGACAGCAGAGCTTTAGGAGGAAATGTGGAGGAGAAGGAGGAGAAGCGGGGTGTATACATATGAGAGTATGTGCATGTATGTGTGTATGTATATACATTCACACACGCACACACACACACACACACACACACTATATATATATATGTGTGTGTGTGTGTGTGTGTGTGTGTGTGTGTGTGTGTGTGTGTGTGTGTGTGTGTGTATATATATAACGTGGATGAGAAAATGTATATTTGAAAAAGCATGTGTATGTGTGTGTGAGACAGAGAGAGAGTGAGAGAGAAAAAGAGAGAGAGAGCTTGAACCCTGCTGTCTCTCCCGACCTCGCTGTTCTTCGGCTGTAATGCTAGATCCGTCAGCACCTACAAAACTGCAACTTGCCTTCACAAACACTCCACAGGCTTTCCTCCTGCTTTCTCCTTTTTTCAGCAACACTGGGGTACCTTTGCTTAATTTTTGCTCTGTCTGTACACTACATGTGACCTCGCCGATGTTTGCATGAGTTGGCTACTTTCTTCCTGAATCATTTCCACAGATGCGCATTAAAACTGTGGAATAGTCCAATGTAGTGGGTACATTAGAACATTTTTAGAAAAACATCATTAAAAATAAAACTTTCTTAACCATAAATTTATGCAGCGTTTTGCTGGCCCTTGGTAACTCAGAACCCAAGGCAATTGCCGACCTTTGCCTAATGGTAAAGTCCACCCCTGCACAGAGCATACCAATCCAGAAAATTTCAAAATACTTTTACAATATAAGTAAAGGGTGGGCGCACGGTGACTTAGTGGTTAGCACGTTCGCCTCACACCTCCAGGGTCCAGGGTTCACACACATGTGTGTGCGGAGTTTGCATGTTCTCCCTGTGCTGCGGGGGTTCCCTCCGGGTACTCCGGTTTCCTCCCCCAGTCCAAAGACATGCATGGTAGGCTGATTGGCATGTCTAAAGTGTCCGTAGTGTATGAATGGGTGTGTGAGTGTATATGTGATTGTGCCCTGTCCAGGGTGTACCCTGCCTTGTGCCTGATGCTGCCTGTGATAGGCTCCAGGTTCCCCGTGACCCTGAAAAGGAGTGAGCGGTAGAAGATGGATGGATGGATAGTAAAGGGAAGGCCCTCTATTTTTTTACAGCTCACATGACTTTCCATTCCATCTTCACTAGAAGCTTGTAGGTATGCCACAATGTCATGATTGTAGCGTTTTAGAAAAAGATTCAATATGCGATCATATCACCATGTAGGATACAAACATCTGGCTAGGATACAGAACTCGCGGCCTTCCAAACACATACATGACAGAAATGACCAATATTTCAGGAGTGATGTCACTCTGAGAAGCTAATCCCATCCAAATAGGGCCATGGTTTGCTTCTTATCTTTCTTATATTTGTTTACTCATGTAGATCCTCAAAGGGTTTGGATCTTCTCATACTTGCTTTTGGTTAAAAAAGAAGTGTATGAGAATTAAAAAGTGGGAGAAGAACTGAGTGTTAGGATGTGATGAAAAGAACTTGAGATGTGACAGTAACATGCAATATTTATGTCCGAAAGCAGTTATCTTTGAGAGTTCAAGACGCAGTGGTATATCTTTGAGAATCCAGCCTTTATTCTTCAAAAGCCAGCAAAACAAAAGTTCAATCTTCCCTCAAAGCATAGAGATCTTGAAGGCTCTATCATTTTTCCAGTAGAGCCAGAGAAAATGGTAGAAATTAAACTTTTCTTTTGGCATGAGTGAGACAGTTGAGAATGGAGAAAGTTTGAATCCACTACCAAGAACTATCATAGTTCAAAATGGAAATTGAAAATTGTAGTCATCTTATACATATTACTGTTTACATTCTTCATTTTTTTCAAGCAGTTGTGACATCACATAATCTGTGATCGGATCAGGATTCGGATTTAAAACCTAAAGCGGGTGTGGTTGTAACCATCCATTCATGCTTATGCTACACAGGGTCGTGGGGAGCCTGGAGCCTATCCCAGGGAATTCGGGGCACAAGGCGGGGGTCAACCTGGACAGGGTGCCAACCCATCGCAGGGCACAATCGCGCACACATTCACACACCCATTCACACACTATGGATAATTTGGAAATGTCAATTAGCCTACAACACATGCCTTTGGACTGGTGGAGGAATCCGGACTACCCGGAGGAAGCCCCGAAGCACGAGGAGAACATGCAAGTTGCAAGCTTGCATGTTCTCCATATTAATATGGTCAAGTTTCCTGCAAAGTCAGCATCTCACCCCAGCAACACACTGGACAACGAACAAAACAATGAAACCAATGCTTCGGCCAAGGCGAGGTCAAACCCACCTGCCTGTGGCTGGAGAACAATAATTTTTGTGAGCAACCCAGCCTTGGCAGCTCATTCGGGGATAGATAAGAGCCTCTGGACGAAAGAATCGAGACAACAAATGGGCTGTATGAGAGTGATACCATGCATTAATGCTTCTCTCTCACACAAACACACACACACACACACACACACACACACACACACACACACACACACACTGCCCTCCAGCCTTTCACTAAGTGTTCTACCCTGCTTCATACCTCTTCATAAGCACTTCCTGCATGGATGCCCCAACACCAAACACTCCCACGCATAAAAAAAACTCTTCCCATTTTTGGGACAAAAATAATCCCCTCCAGGACTAACCTAATCTCAGTGGCTCTTTACCGCCTTAAAATATCCGTCTCTGTCATTTGATATACTTTATGCATGGAGCTAAATGCTGACTGAGACGCTGACGTTATTCACAGTCAGCAGGTTCTTCTAGAACTTACCGTACCAGTTCAGACACTTCAGACTCATTTGTAATGTTTATATCTCTCATATATCACTCTGGATAGTTGCTGAGGTTCTGCATATTCTAAAGGAGCTGTCAGAGCTGTCTGATCAAATATTCATTGTAATAAATACACCTCCATCTCATTGCTTCCTCCTCTGTCTTTCCACAAAATGCTGGTTCTCTTCTGCAGCTCCACACCTCACAGAACCAAAAACACGAGCTAAGGATTGCATAGTCACCTCCCAACATCACTGTAAACTACAAAAGTTGTACTAACAACTCATTTACTATCTACTCATATGGTAACTCATTTACTAACATACTAACAACCTCATTTCCTTGTTTAGCTCCTACTTCCTGTTTTCCTCCTTGAGTTCTATCCTGAGCTATGCTTGTACCTGGTGTATTCAGGGTTGTGTTGTTTTCATACACACTGAATAGGGTTCCTCAAGGCTTCTTTGAATGTCTAATGTTTCTGCAAGCTTAAAAAGGTTCCTAAAGGGCTCTTAGGATGGTCATTTCTATTACAGTATTATGGAAGGTGTTCCTCAAGGGTTTTTTAGATGGCTAGTTTTTTTACAGTCATAAAAAGGGTTCCTCAAATGTTGTTAAGATATGTAATTTTTCTCCAATCTTAAAAAAAAGGGTTTCCTCAGTGGCCCTTTGCATGGTTAATGGTTCTAAATTCTGAGGACAAGGGTGCATCAAGGGTTCTTTGAAAGAGTAATTTTTCTGCAGTCCTAAAAAGGATTTAGATTTCCTATTTTAAAATATCTAACAAAAAGGGTTCCTCGAGGGTCCTTTGAATTGATATGCTTTCTACAATATTTTTTTTTTTTTAAATGTTTCCTTAGTTGTTCTTTGGGTGTTCCACAGGTTCCTCTGACAAATGGATTCCTCAAGGGTTCTTTGGGTGGCTAGGATTTCTGCAATGTGACAAAAAAGGGTTCCTCATTGGTTATTTGCGTGTCTAATGGTTTTATACTCTTGGAACAAATGTTCCAGAAAGGTTATTTGAGTCTATAAACGTTTTTAAGTCTTAAAAAGGGTTCTTAAATGGCAACAACGATTATGTTACCTGGATGGATAATTTTTCTACCATCTTACCAAAGGATTCCTCAATGGTTTTTTAGATGGCTAATGATTCTTCACTCTTAGAACAAAAGTTCCTACATAGTATTTTGGATAATTAAGGGTTGTTGTAGCCATGTCTCATAGGCAAATGCTACCATAAAGAACATTTACGAAGCAAAGAACCCTGCAAAGTGCTATATGCAACCTAGGTGGAAAAAACGCAGCTTGTCATGTTATAGAGAAACTGCAAAGCCGTAAACTCCTCTGTCCTGAGGTTACAGTTTTATCTCTGACTGTTACAAAGAGCTAACACTGGGGAGTCCTTCCTAAATGTTAAATAAATATCTGGTTAATGGAAACTCACTATCAAAGATTATACAGATTTTTAAAATCTGCTTATCTGGGGCATCTGCCATGCAAGTCTTTGTGATTTACTGTTACCATTTAAACCGTAATGCAATAAAACATATCTTTAAAAGAAATAGCATGCCCGTGTTGTTTTTGGTTTTAACGCCGAGCCCTCAGAGGAGAAAACGTTGCTCGAAAGCTGCCGTCGCTGCAGTTTCTTCTCCATTTTTCTTGTGAGTCTGACAGAGTTGCACGTGATAGGATCAATTGGTTGTGAATGTGATTAGCACCAGTCATTTGACATGACCTTTGACCTCCTAGCATAAATCTTACATACACATGGAAACCTGTGCAAAGTAAGCTTGTTTCTGATGCAGTCTTATTTCTAATGTACTATAAGTCCTAGTGAAGCCTTAATCTGTACATTTTTAGCATTGCATACATTTCAGTGGTCTTAAATACGAAAAGGTCAGGTGTGAGTCAGCATATTGTGAATATTAAGCTTGTGCATGTATTTCATTGCATAAATATATATCTTATTGCAAATATGGATAGTAATAGAAAGCTTAATACCCAAGTTTAATACCCAGTATACATCGTTTCTGATAAGCCTACAAAACTTTTTGTAATAACATGGAGGACTGAAATGGGAAAAAAAGGTAATATAATATATTAATAATAATAAAAATATAATATATTGTACACATATAGCTATAAATGAAGCCACAATCAGAACAGATACTAAATGTACTGTTTTTGAGGGGTGTGATATCAGACGAGCCACGACGATGCTCTAATGACACTCATTACTCACCTCTCTCCGACGCTGGTGCCAGATCGATAAAGCTCCTGCATTTCTCACCTGAAAAAAAGAAAAGAACCCCAAGGTAACCACGGTGTCAACATGTGTGCTCTCAGAACACCAATCTTCATCATCAGCCTTCATCGACTTCAGTCGCTTAGCATGTCCAAACTTAACTCTTGTGTCAAAACGACCTACTTTTATGCCATTTACACCAGTGTGATTGATTGATTGACTGATTGTTTTTCTATAACAGGACATCCCAAAGTGTTTTATTCCTTTTATACTACAGCAATTTGCCAACGATTACAAACGTTTAGTAAAGAACAACACATCATCCTCATTATCTATGTCTAGTTACATTTAATGTTGTGAAACATACAAGAAACTAATTAGTTTATGTTCTTACTTACATACGTTATAGCAGCTATTAACAGTCATTCTCTTACCAGTCTCTCCTTTTTTTTTTTTACGTTAAAGACAAAAAACGCAGATTGACATTTAACCTAGAAGCTACGAAACTTCAACATTTCTATCCTCAAGACTTTGTTGGAAAACATAGTTATTTAGTTACTAGCGCAAACCAGGATGCTTCTGTGTTTTATGCTATTCTTTATATAGCCATGTTCATTTTTTTTGGTGTATGTCTCATCACTGCCATGTCATGTGATTGATTTAGCTTACTAATGTGTCATGAATGTTCTCACCTGTTTTGTGTGCATTCTTGATTAGTTTGTGTATTTAAGTTTATGCTTCCATTCTTGTTCAGTTTATGTCCAATATTAAGGGTGCATCTTATCAGCTCCCTAGTTCAGTAGTCAGGGCATTGATCAGGGAGTCAGCCAATTTAAGGGCTGTCTCAATTGCAAAATCCTTCCAGTGCACTGGAAAATTCGCCCCTAAAAATTACACAATGCACCGCAGAAAGCAGGGAGAATTCATACTCACTATGCTCCCTTACAGGAAATTACGTCATATTTCTGAAGATGAACTCTCAGCCAACTGTAAGTGTCTTGCTATTGTTGTTGTGGCTCTCAAATGATTACTTACATTAGCATTTTTTAACTTTATTTGACATTCTATATACATATATATATATATATATATATATATATATATATATATATATATATATATATATATATATATATATATAATATGAAATATAATGTCAGAAATATATTGGTCCTGCCTGTTGTTGATAAATGCCAGTGGTGATGTTTTACAACACGATTACATAGTTATGTTGCCAGAAATTGAGTCATTAAAGCCTTGTTTCTTGGTTCATGTTTATGTCTTCACTTCCTGGATTTAACCCATACCCGTGTTCAAGTATTTTTAAATACATTTTATTATTTAATTTCAGATTGTTTAGATCAAAGAGCTATGCTTTGGTATGAGTGTGCAATAAATGATAATATCTTCGGGGTGGGGTGTGGGGGGAGTGCGGATGGGGGGAATTATACTTAAGTTGTAATTCTGTTACTATATTTCTGGAGACAGGCAAGCGAAACAAACCCAGAAGGCACAAACAAAAAGAGATAACTAGATTGGTTTTTGGCAAGAGCCCCAATCCTGTCTCAAGCTAGACTTTCAATTATATTTGTGAGAGCGATGAGCAGGACTTTTTTGTCTTCTCAGACCTTTTGATTCCTAGGCTATAATCGAAAAGTCAGCCCATGGAGCCTGACTGAAACTGTGCGATCGCTCTCTGGGGATGAGGGCTGAGGTCAGACAGAAGTCAACATGAGTGTAATGCTCCTCCTTCAGCGCTCCCCAGAGAGGACGCTTACAGACAAAAGGAGCTCATCTACACGCTCAGTCAATGTAGATCTTCATTCATCGACAGAGTCTAATAGGAATTGCAAATGCAGTACTCATACAAAGCTGTAGTTTGTATTCAAACAGCCTCAGGTGCATAGTACAATATTATGTGGAGGATTTCTATTTTTAAAGTTCATCTTCTAATGCATCTGTTGGTTTTGTTTTTTTTACAGGACAGTCGTTTAAAATTTGTCCAGAACAACTTGGCTGTCCTTGCAAGGTGAGTTTCTTTAAGAGATAGAAGCTTGTTAAAGTATTTTATTTCTATAAGTCACTTTGTCTGTGGAAGGAACACTTAAAATTTTGCAATATGTCAACAAAGTGCAAAATAAAGACAACAAATCTAAGCAGATTATTTTTGGCACAAGTCACAGCTTTGATACGGAATTTAAAGAATGTTGTGTTAGCTTGGAAGATGATTTGAAGAATATTTCTTTTATATTTATATCTTTTATAAATATATCTGTTATATAATATTTATATATCTCTGTTCGGGAAATTAAGTTATAAAAAACTTATGAAAAATCTCAACAATTTAAATTCTTTGAAATGTATAATCAGAAAAAAACAGAAGTAAAACTATATATAAAAAAACTACAAATGATTTAAAAGATATAAATTGATTTTTTTTTAAATCTATATGCATTTTATCCATACTTTGTGGATTCAGCTCATCAGCATGGCTGAGATTTTCTCTGTTAAAGTTTAGAATTCCCAAAGGTGAACGTAATCCCTCTTCCAGCTGGCTAAATGATGCAAAGCATGTTCATTACAATAAAATGCAATCTTTCCAGTAAGTAAGAACATATCACACTTTTCTGTGGGGGTTTTATGGGTTAACACTGTTTCCTCATATTTACAGTATAGGAAAAGCATCAATGACTGCAAGGAGTTACTGTTACCACCCCCAAAGTTACTTATTTTCTTATAACAGCACCTGCCCAAGTTTTTTTTACAGTCCCTCCAGGATTAAGCGATTTTGTGATCGCAGAAATAAGTACAAAATCAATCAAATTCTGCAATATTCGGAGGGGCTTGTAATTTTTTCCAAATTACGCTTTAAAATATTTTTCAAAATATACAAATTAACAGATTTGGGCCAAGACACGTCATGTCACATCATCACAACGAGCATTCAGTCAAAGCCCTCTTTTATTCACATGCATCGAACATGAGTAAAGCTAAAACTTCTCATTTACCAACAAACATCACTGTGCAAAACAATTTCACACAAGTGAGATTTCGCCAATTCAAGTAGTAATAAGCAGCACAAAATCAAGCATTTTTGGCTGCAACAATAACAAAAAAATCCTGTATGGACTAAAAGTTTTATTCCTCTTATACTACAGCAATATGCCAGTATTACCTTTTTTATTAAGGAAAATAACATAACATCGTCTCTGTGAATGAGCTGTTACTATAGAAATGATAACATATTAGAACGAGTACATTAATGTACACCTGTAATTTGCAGATGCATTATTGTAAGAGCTGCTGTTATAGAAAATTAATCAACACCTTCTGGAGAATCAGAATTGAGAATTCAGCAGCGCTGTGCTATAAATGCCCAAGCCGATTCATGATTGATGCCAAGATAGAGGACGTGTTTTAGCTTTGTGATACATTTGCTTTTTTATATTCTCTGCATATCACTGTTCTTTGTGACGTCTTGCCAACTGTATTCATGCCTTTCTAAGCTTCTCGTTTCTGTGTTCTTGTTTCTCTTGGTTTTGGTCCGTGTCTGTTGACCTAGAAATAGGGATATGCCTGACCTCGCGATGCTACATGTGTACTATAGTACTGTAGCATCAGTATGTGATGGGCAATTTAAAAAACGATTCATGAAGGTGGTTTCATCTTCTTACAACCGTCACAGACGTCGTATTCTGAGGCCTTTCAATTTCGATTCCAAGTGAGTTATTTTATCCTTTCTCACTGCAGAGAAATGTGTTGAAATTCTTCTCTGTCATAATCACACATACACTGCAGATGCTGTAGATTAGAAATTAGGTTGAAAACACTGCAACTTTTCTTGAAATCACTATGCTCCAGCTCCATGTTTTAAGCTTTTAAGCATTTATTCCACTCTGATGATGCTACGACTACGACTTGTGTGATCTCTCTCTCTGTCAGTGCCATGTTAAATATCAATTAACCAACTGCACTATAGTGACACCAGCACGATGCATTACAAATCAGTCTAATCTTGCTAATATAATTTACTGCCTGAACACCTCACATGCAGAATTAATGAGGCTGCCTGGCCTTCGATCGGGTTACAATGACTTAATCTCCTATTTCTGAGTGGGTAGCTGTCTAAATAATGAGCATGACTGATTTATTTATTTAATTATTAGCAATTGCTACACTTTTTATATGCTTTTGAGTGAGAATATCATTCAAGAACGTATTGGTATGTTTCTATACTGTATGATTGTGTGTGTTATATATGAATGTGTCTTTTTTTAAATAAAATACTAAACAATAAAACGTGTATAAATTATATATAAATTATATGTTCCTTTAACATTTTTTTTTTTTGAGAAATTCCGAGTTACGAGTTTACGAGTGCTGGCAACATTTTTTTTGAAGAAAAAAAACCCCACCAAATCCTACAAGTCAATCCTTATAAATGTGATCACTCCATAGTCTTCTCTCGTCTTTTTCGCTCTCCATCCTCCCTTAACCCTGGTTTATTGGATTTATCGCCATGTTGGACGTCATTCCATCAGTCAAACGTGTTCAGTGTTTAGACTATTTTAGCGATAACGTCATGTCAAGTCATGTATATTTCTTACTTTCTCTGCCTCTGACTTGTACTAATGAACACTCAGGGTGTAATGTCAGTGTACAGTCTGCTCACCACACCATGTTAACCATTAAAACCCACTTGACAGCAATTTGTAGGCATTTTCTGCAGCGATGCTGTTGTGAAACGTTTCCCAGGATGTCTGGTGGTGTTTTGACTATAATGAGTTGCAGTAACACTGAGAGCATGTGAAAACTGTACCTAGTGCTGGTTCTTCAGTATGGAGATAACAAGACTTCCTATTCCTTTTACGTTATATAACTGGCCCATGGTAGCCACTCAACATTCAGCATATCATCGCCGTTTAGTACACTCATATGCAAGTTGGGACGATACACACAGCTCTCAGATTAATTCTATAATCTACAAACTTTTCCTCAGGTTCAAAACACCACCAGATGACAACAGACTTTTTTTATTCTGGCCTCCAAAATCCAGAAATCCATTCATCCATCTAGTCATCTATTCATCCATCTATTTATCAGTTTATCTGCCATTCCAACCATTCATTCACTCATTCATCCATCACATCTTTCCATCCATCATTCTATCCATTCATCCATCAATCTATTTATCTATCATTCCATTCATCTATACATCCATACATTCATCCTTATATCCATTGTGTTTGACAATGCTGTATCTATTCATCCATCATTCCATCCAATTCATCCATCTGTTTATTTATCTATTTATCTGTCATTCCATCCATTCATTCAGCCATCCTTCCATTCACCCATCACTCTATTTATATATCATTCCATATATCCATTATTCCATACACTGTTTGGCATTACTGTGTCCATCCATCAATTACTCCATCCATCCATTACTCAAACCATCAATCTATTCAATCATGCATTCTTTCATTCATTCATTCATCCATCTGTTCATTTACCTACGCTTTCATCCATGAATCAATCATAATTTCAGTATACTACTTTGGCAATACAGTAGCCATACATCCATCCATTCATCAGTCTGTCTATCTATCATTCCTACCATTGATCCATCCATCGATCCATCCATCATTCCATACATTCATCCTTCCATTTACTGCATTTGACAATACTCCATCCATTCATCGATCCATCTAGTGGGTGCTCTTCTGGAAAATTGGCTGTGAGTTAGAGTTGTTAATTAAAAACAATTTGATTTTTCCATGTAAAATAGAGTTTTCTGCCAAACACAAGTGATTATGAAACTGAAAGTGAGTAAGGGGATTATGTGATCTGACCACAGACTTTTGGATTTTGTAGCTTTTAACTAATTAAGCTTATCAGTAGTCTTTCATTTGAGCAAAACTTTTGAGATGTGTGTGGGATGAGGATCAGGGCAAGGATCAGTAGGAAAAAGGTTACTAATGACAACCCTGATGTAAACAGACTGCGTGCTCAAGGCCAGCATTCAGACTGATCATAATTGTGTAATAAATAAAACTGAACATTATTATGTGCTTATATTTATTTCTACTGTATTTCATGAAAATTTAGAGGTGAAAAAGGTGCAAATGCTAACCGTTTATACTTTATACACTGAAACAAAGCCATATTATTCTATTATCTCTACAAAACTAAGGAATCTCAACTGACTTGGCACAGGGGGGAAAATCCGAGAAGAAAAAGCGTTGCTTTATGTGATGCTTTATGTTTCTGTTCATTTGCATGTCTGATATTTTCCTAGCTTAAACTTTAAATCCCATTCAAATATGTTGTTTGATGCTATATCTAGCTATATTTAGAAACAAAGGTGTTTTTTTTTTATGAGAGCAGAAACTGTAATGGGTTATAACATGTAACTGTATATAAATGTAAGAAGTGTCATACATTTACAGAATAAAGAAATGTTACTGTGTTCAGATGAGTGAATGTGTTTTACTGCAGAACATTCACCCTCTTACTAGTTAACACTTAGTTTGTGCTGTTGTTTTTGTTTTTAGGATTTTTATTATAGTGGTTTAACTTTTGCTTTAAAGCTTGTGGACAATCAGTTGTTTTCAAAATATGTTGTTAATATTTTTTTTAAATCCCTTGCACAATGTATAGCATAGCCCAGATAGATACATTTTATACCTCTTTCATAGCCTTCAATTTGCACAATGTTGAAGGACAACATTGGACAGAATGTCAAATAACATGGTTTTTCTGACATACAGAAAATAAACATTGGCAAAGAATTAATCGTCAGATTAATTGATTATCAGAATAACACACACACACACATATATATATATATATATATATATATATATATATATATATATATATATATATATATATATATATATATATATATATATATATATTGTTGTGGGGACTTCCCATTGAATGAGGAATGATGTGAATGTGGGCAATTAAAAAAACTGCCCATAATGCTCTTTGCTGTTTGTAGGAAAAAGGGAGTAAGGTGCCATTTTGGACATTTTTCAAAACGGTTGCTCTGGGCAAGAAATTAAATATTAATGCTGCCACTGCTGTGTTAGCAAATACAGCACAATATTTCCATTTGTAGCAGGATGATAGTAAAATTATGCGTAGAGTATGTAATAATTACACACTGCAATAAAAAAAATTATTAGTAGAAATATGATAGTTAACCAACTTCCTGCACAAAATGCAAAAGAAAAGTAAACTTGTAAAGAAAGTAAACATGCGCAAATCTGTGATGAAGTAAGACTTTTACATATTTTTGATCATTTACAGGTTTATTTCCTGAAACACATCTGATTTAATAATTTAATAGAATTTAATGACCAATTTATGGTTGCATGACGAGGTAAGCTAGCCATTATAAATAAATAAAAAAGTGGGAAAAAATCTATTTGTGGCTGCAGTAATTCAATACTACTTCTACTTCTTCTACTACTAATATCTACAAGCAGTGATTTGCGGGGTCCATGCACCCTTCACAAACAGCGCCTGGTTTGGTGGCCAGTTCTACAACGGCGTTTTAGTGGCACATCCATTTTTTATTATTTATTACGTTTATGAGAAGAAAGTCATAATATTTTGAGAATAACCTCAAAATTACAAGAATAAAGTCATAATAATACGAGAATAAAGTTATAATTGTAATATTTTGTAATATATTACAAAAGCTGTAATATTTTGAGAATATTGGCTGATGGTTGCCATGTTTCATGAGTAAGACAGTCATCATTAGCAATCCATATACAGGACTCCCTTGTGGCACAAGTCAGCTTTTCTTCCAAAAATTGCAAGTTTGAATCTCAATGCGGATGACACAGCCATGCATGACCGGAAGTCCAAGAGAACAAAACTGGTCAAGCTGTGTGAGTGGGAGGGGCTTACAATGTATCAACTGTCAATCACAGCAACGCTAGACAATTGTGGTTGTCTATGAGCTCATGTGTGCGGAAGAGGGTAGATATATGTAATAGGACAATATTTACTGTCACATCTATGTATTGGCACCATTACAGCTTTTCTTTTCTGACCTCTAAAGAAGTTACGTGTAAAAAAAAAAAAATTAGATTTGAAACATTTTTTCATTAACATTGTTGTTAATATCTATTGTTTATAAGTCACTGAGGTTTACATGAAATCCTGTCAATTTAACCAAACAATTAGGCTTAGTACTTGCACAAAAGCTTCGATTAAGGCCTTGTGCACTTGAGAGTTATCTTAATAATTCCTGAAAATCACATGACTCACATGAACTTCACATGTAAATAATGAGAAATTAAAATGCACATAGGTTTAGACACTATGTTATATTTCACATGTTCAAGTTCATGGCATAACGCTGAAGTGCACCTTCACATGTTTTTTTTTTTTATAGATGAGTACATATTAATCACGTAGTCATATGTGGCAAAAAATATGATCACTTGTGAAATGTGATGCGAAAGGTGTTTTACGCAATTCGGCAGGTGCGTTTGAGCGGGCAAATAAGTCATCAGACCTTTACTTAAATGCAATCCAATTTTATGATTAGTGATGCATAATTTTGTAACATTTACTATATTATTGTCGGAAGTGATGACAGTAACAGTTGTAACGCGTTATAATAAGTTAGTGAAGTGTAACTCCCACCTGCGCTGTGGATGTTCTCCTCGCACGAGTACCAGATGCCCGCGTGGAAGCGGCGGAACAGGAAGCGGTCGTCTCCGGTCTCCCAGCTGTAGTGCACTTTGCTCGGGTCGGTGTCGTTGGCTCCGTAGTCGATGCAGTGGTGGCGTCGCTCCTTGCTGCAGCTCGGTTTGGGGACGCGCTGCGTGCCCTGGCACCAATACGCCGTGGCGAACGCCGTGCTCGAGAGCAACAGCGCGAGCAGATTCAAGCCCACGGAGAGCAGCGCGCGACACCGCCGGCTCGTCTTCATGGCGCACGAGAGATTAAACGCGCGGGGCTCATGCGCGGGACGGTTCAGACCGGATACGGAGAGACAGCGTGCGCGAGCTCATTCAACAACGCGTTAAAGGTTTAACGCGGTAGTAACGGTGCTCTTCAAGGGCATGAGGAGCGCGCGCGACTTTCCGGTAGGAAGCTGGAAACGTGGAGATGTGAGTTCAGTAAGAGCGCGCGCAGATATGAGACCGCTCTAACCGCGCGCACGGTGTGCTCTCTCTCTCTCTCTCTCTCTCTCTCTCTCTCTCTCTCTCTATCATTCCCTCCCTTTCTTTCTTCACCTTTCGCACTCCCTACATGTCTGACTTCTCTCTCTCCCTCCCTGTCTCTTCCTTTGTCTCTCAAATACTCTTTCTTACGATTCCCTATCTTTTTGTTTCTCTCCCTCTCTCTTTCTTCCTCCATTTATCAGTCTTTCACTCTGTCGCTGTCTGTCTCTTCTATCTCTCTGTCCCTCCAATTTTCACGTATTTATCTCTTTTTCTCTCTCTACCTGTTTTTGTATTTGACCATTCTCTCTCTCTCTCTCTCTCTCTCTCTCTCTCTCTCTCTCTCTCTCTCTCTCTCTTTATCTATCTATCCATCTCTCTCTCGCTCTCAAACCTTTTTTTTTTATCTTTGGCTATTGTTTTCTGGCTCTGTATCTTTTTTCTAATCTTATTATATTTCCTAACATAAACCTCTCTCTCTCTCTCTCTCTTGCTCTCTTTCTCTCTCTT
Organism: Ictalurus punctatus; assembly: GCF_001660625.3. NCBI lineage: Eukaryota > Metazoa > Chordata > Actinopteri > Siluriformes > Ictaluridae > Ictalurus > Ictalurus punctatus. The sequence goes on along the minus strand of NC_030417.2, from coordinate 18,519,047 downwards.
GCTCTCTTTCTCTCTATATATTTGTCTTCCCCTTTTCAATGTCTTTCACATGGTTTCCCCTCTACCTCTCTCATACTTCCTCTTCCTCCCATTCGATGCCTATCTTCCTCAGACTGTTTTCTCTCTTTGCTGTCTTTAACTTTTTCACACACTCTTTCTCTCCATCTCTCTTCATTTTGTTTCATCAGTCTTTGTCATTTGTCTCTCTCTCTCTCTCTCTCTCTCTCTCTCTCTCTCTCTCTCTCTCTCTCACACACACACACACATGATTCGACTTTCTTCAATTTCATTCATGTCACAAGAAAAGGTGGCACTCTCTATTTCTCGATTCAACTTCTAACTTGCAATTTCACAACTAAGTGCACAATTCATGGTTAAAATTAGGAAAGAGATAGAAATAGAGAGAGAGAGAATGTGTGTGTGTGTGTATGTGTGTGTGTGTATCTTCTGACATAAGAAGAAGAAGAAGAAGCCTTTATTTGTCACATTTGTGCTTTAATGTCACATACATTAAAGCAAAGTGAAATATTTTTTTTGCATATCCCAGCTTTTTAGGAAGTTGGGGTCAGAGTGCAGTTCAGCCATGATACGCACTCCTGGAGCAGAGAGGGATAAGGGCCTTGCTCAAGGGCTCAACAGTGGTAGCTTGGTGGTGCTGGGGCTTGAACCACCGACCTGCAGATCATGTTTTATCACAAACAAAACGATAGAAACAATAGAATGCTAATTAAACAGTATTACTTTGAGGGGAAATTCAGGCACTTTTGTTTTTGTTATTTAATATATAGTGCGTACTGTATATCCACGGCACATTTACCCATATACTGCCTTGACTTACAATATGTCCTTATAAAGATGAACAAAAAGTATGTATTAGTGAGCATTAAAAAAAAGAAGCCAAAAATGGAATTTGCAGAATTGAATTTATTTATAATGTCACACTCCTCAGTAGGGGTTAATGGCTCATATGAAAGTAGACATTCAGCACTTTTTTGCCTAGCCTATTAGGTTTAAATGTTTTCATTTCATTGTGGAAGTTGTATACCGTGTTTTGCTATCAAAAAAAGCTTTAGTTGCGATGTCCATTATATTTCTGTGCCAGCGTTATTATGGAGAGGTGTGAATTTTTTGCCCAGCAGGGGGCTCACACCCCTCCACTTTCCCATTCCCTTGCTCACCAGCAATTAAAAACACAGTCACAATACTCTATACACAGAAACCCAACAATGTCCTGACTAATCTTATAACAGACAAATAATTTGTTTGTACTAATTGAAAATGTCATTGGACTGCGAGAAACAAAAGTATTCAGACACCACAAATCACCATCATTGTTTTAAAGCCATTGTTGGCAATTGTAGCTTTGGTAAAAAATAATACTTTTTACAGCGCTGTGGTTAAATTTTTTGCGCACTCCTTTTGGGCAAAGTCCCCAAGGTTATGAGGATCCCTCGCAATATCATAAAATCAAGAGATTAGCTATGCTATGCTAGCTCCATCTTCTACTTCTTGAATTATTTTGGCTGTATGTTTGGGGTTCGTCATGTTGTTGAAAAGTCTGTTTTCTTCTCGGATTCGGTTTCTGAAGGCCAGTGTGTGAATCTCTATTGAGTGCACTGCAGTTCATTGCTTATTCTTCTCTGTCTGAATTGTTGTTCCTGCTGCTTTCAGGTCGCCCTGTAACTCTTTTTGAATTACTGCAGGCTTCTCTCTTACCTTCTTTAGCATCACTCTGAGTGCACATTGTGAAATCTTACATGGCGGACATGTCCGGGGATTATTATTTACACCAGTAATACTGACAGCAATGTTTAAGACCTTTTCTATGGCTCTGTAGCTTTTTTTCCGCATTTGTTTAATAATTTTGTCCCTGAGAACTTTAGAAATCTCCTTCATTTTCCATCATCATTCAGTTCCATGACCCCTGATAACCTGAAGATAACTATACGCTATTTTATTCTTCCTCACTTTCTATTCCTGTCTGTTTTAAAGAACAGTAAATATATAACCACACTTCCAGTACTGGTCTATTCATAGTGTCTCATTACGACCACTGTTTTGAAAATTTGAGCGTTGCAAAATGGATGCTGTTTGACCCCAGCCGCCTTGCGCTTCTCATTATTTCGTGGCCGTACACCAGCGCTGGCGCTTGACAAGCATGTGGGCTGTAAGACAGAAACTGAGTAAACAAACAGCTTAAACCTATCTCGCCATCATTTCCATAAAGACAATGCGCCATTTATCGATTCGAACAAAACCTTTCGTCTCATGCCATCCTCCCACAACACAAATTTATCACTTCACCCTTAATGGTCACTTTCTGATCAATAAAAAGGCTCAGTGTATGAGATACACTCTGTGAAAAAACAAACCGCATCACTGCAAACATCTCGTAATGGTGTAATAGACATTCAGAATACCAGCGACCCCGATGGTCTGCTGTAAGGGATCTTATTAGAGATGCACCAGTACTAAATTTCTCAGCCGATGCTGATAACCGATTATTCAGCGTGATATCCGCCGATACCGATAACCGATACCGATAGTTCTGTCTTTTATACCTTCTTTTAGTTTAATAATAATTAATTCCACAATTCTGAAGGAAATGCAAATAAAAACTTTATTGTCTCCATTTCAACAAGTTGTTTCACAGTAACTGGTCTCATAAACAGAAAACACATTACTCACATTAACATTAACACATGAACTAAATTCTGAAGATTCAAGTAAGATTCCTTAACTTATTGAATGTTATTAATTCATATTAACATTGACTGAATTCTAAAAATTCAAAAAATAAAAATTCGACTCGACACCAAAACTCTCATTTTCACTTCCGGTGTAAAATTTGAACAGTGCAGAGATTACAGAGTTTACAAACTGCACTTTTGTCATCATTCCACACAAGTGACATATTCTTCACACACGGCACCAAATCGATGTGCTTTCTTTTGATTGACAGGATATAATCGGCCCTGATCATCGGATGTTTTTAAACTCTCGGCCGATGGCCCGTAGAGTGAAAAATTGCCTTTATACATCAGTACATCGGTGCAACTCTATATTTTATAACACATCGCTTTTGTGTTTTGGTTTCTGATTGGCAGTCGTGCAGCTGCAAATCACAGATTTTGTTAATTATCAATGTGTTTGTTCTAATTTTAGTTCGAGTTTAGTTTTTAGTTTAAAAATGGTGGGGGTTTTTGGTGAAGGCTTCTTTAAGGAGATGTGTCTGTTAAGCTGTTTCTTTAAGTTTACTGTAACATGGAAAGCTGCATCTGTATGTAACCATAAACGGATAAAAAGTGTCATTCTTTAATAAATTAATAGAAATGTGCATGTAATTGTTAGCAAATTGCTGTGGTATAAGAAGAATAAAACACTTCAGGATGTGATGTTATGGGAAAATAATCAACTTTGCATTGATATATGTAACTGCCTTTCATCACACCACCATGTCGTTGATTAATTTCCTATAACAGCATGACCACAGAGTGTTTTATTCCTTACTTATCTAAAATAAATGTCTGTTACATGATGTCACTTTTGTGGCTGTAATTATTTTCTGGGGAGTTTTTCTAATTAAAAAACTATTTATAAATCTGACATAAACATAAAAATAAAACTACATAAATTATTCATTTTACTATTCACTAAATCTCCGACACTTCCAGTCACGTGATATTAATATTACAGTCAATGAAAACTAAAACGTTGCTGGGAATCGATTATATTTCATTCAATTTTATTTCTACACTCAAAAGTCTCTTTAATTTCAAAGTTGATTTGACACACAGTGTGAGTTGAAGCTCGGGAGAAATAAACGAGACAGGTAGTAAATTGAACACACTGGGAAATGCAAGGTGACTGTTACGGCTGTCGCATCGGATGGCATAATATCTTTGTCCCAAACACACACACAACACTAGCTAGCAGCAACACTGCAGCCTTTTTTATATTCTAAGATTACCAAATGTCAACAAATACGAAGTTTTTTTGTCAGAAAAAAAAGTTTTGTGATTAATTTAAACACAAAAATGCTTACATCTACCTATAGTCATAGACTCTGTATCGCTCGCTCTCTCTCTCTCTCTCTCTCTCTCTCTCTCTCTCATATTTTCTCACAGCAGACTATAAAATGAAACTGTGGAAGTCATCTGGAGCTAATGCCACATCCAGGAGTCATTTTCAGTACAATTTTCACTAAAAGTGCATCAGCAAAATAGAGGAAATTGATCATTTCCACTTAATGATATTTATCCAAATCGTGCAATTTTATTTATTTATTTATTTTTTGTGGAAAACATTGATAGGCTGAGTCATTCACAGTTTTTTTCCATTTCAGAATTTTTTAGCAAAGTCATACAGTTTATTACTGTTCAGGGTCAAATTCATTGCATAATGGAGTAATGGAGTGGAGCAAGCGTGGCAGCAGGTTTATTTAATATCAGAACCATGTTCTGATGTTCTGATATCAATGTTCTTGTCCCTTTCAATAACATACAGTGAGGGAAAAAAGTATTTGATCCCCTGCTGATTTTGTACGTTTGCCCACTGACAAAGAAATGATCATTCTAAAATTTTAAGGGTAGATTTATTTGAACAGTGAGAGACAGAATAACAACAAAATAAATCCAGAAAAACGCATGTCAAAAATGTTATAAATTGATTTGCATTTTAATGAGGGAAATAAGTATTTGACCCCTCTGCAAAACATGACTTAGTACTTGGTGGCAAAATCCTTGTTGGCAGTCACAGAGGTCAGACGTTTCTTGTAGTTGGCCACCAGGTTTGCACACATCTCAGGAGGGTTTTTGTCCCACTCCTCTTTGCAGATCTTCTCCAAGTCATTAAGGTTTCGAGGCTGACGTTTGGCAACTCAAACCTTCAGCTCCCTCCACAGATTTTCTATGGGATTAAGGTCTGGAGACTGGCTAGGCCACTCCAGGACCTTAATGTGCTTCTTCTTGAGCCACTCCTTTGTTGCCTTGGCCATGTGTTTTGGGTCATTGTCATGCTAGAATACCCATCCACGACCCATTTTCATTGCCCTGGCTGAGGGAAGGAGGTTCTCACCCAAGATTTGACGGTACATGGCCCCGTCCATCGTCCCTTTCATGCAGTGAAGTTGTCCTGTCCCCTTAGCAGAAAAACACCCCCAAAGCATAATGTTTCCACCTCCATGTTTGATGGTGGGGATGGTGTTCTTGGGGTCATAGGCAGCATTCCTCCTCCTCCAAACACGGCAAGTTGAGTTGATGCCAAAGAGCTCCATTTTGGTCTCATCTGACCACAACACTTTCACCCAGTTGTCCTCTGAATCATTCAGATGTTCACTGGCAAACTTCAGACGGGCATGTATATGTGCTTTCTTGAACAGCGGACCTTGCGGGTGCTGCAGGATTTCAGTCCTTCACGGCGTAGTGTGTTACCAATTGTTTTCTTGGTGACTATGGTCCCAGCTGCCTTGAGATCATTGACAAGATCCTCCCGTGTAGTTCTGGGCTGATTCCTCACTGTTCTCATGATCAATGCAACTCCACGAGGTGAGATCTTGCATGGAGCCCCAGGCCGAGGGAGATTGACAGTTCTTTTGTGTTTCTTCCATTTGCGAATAATCGCACCAACTGTTGTCACCTTCTCACCAAGCTGCTTGGCAATGGTCTTGTAGCCCATTCCAGACATGTGTAGGTCTACAGTCTTGTCCCTGACATCCTTGGAGAGCTCTTTGGTCTTGGCCATGGTGGAGAGTTCGGAATCTGATTGATTGATTGCTTCTGTGGACAGGTGTCTTTTATACAGGTAACAAGCTAAGATTAGGAGCACTCCCTTTAAGAGTGTTCTCCTAATCTCAGCTCGTTACCTGTATAAAAGACACCTGGGAGCCAGAAATCTTTCTGATTGAGAGGGGGTCAAATACTTATTTCCCTCATTAAAATGCAAATCAATTTATAACATTTTTGACATGCGTTTTTTTGGATTTTTTTTTGTTGTTATTCTGTCTCTCACCGTTCAAATACAACTACCATTAAAATTATAGAATGATCATTTCTTTGTCAGTCGGCAAACGTACAAAATCAGCAGGGGATCAAATACTTTTTTCCCTCACTGTAATGATTCATTACAGCATGGATATCAATCCATTTATTATTCTCTGAATCCTGATCAGAGTAAATAAAACAAGAATTCACAAGTTAATTTCCTTTGATTTCCTTGTTTCAATGCATACATAGGGTAAGGTTGTTTTATACAAACAAAGAAACAATCATAAAAGTGTTTAAAGGTGCAATGGTGATTTCAAATTTCTTGGTACCCATACAGTTAATATTAGGTGCATGTAAATAAAAAAAAATCATATATATATATATTCTGTGCATCAATCTGTTGATACACAACAGAGACAAACAGGAAATTCAGGAATTGGTAGTCGATGGGATCTTAGAGAATATATATATATATATATTGTGTATGTTGTGTATCAAATATGAAATGTATCCAACTAACAATGATTATGCCACTTTTCATCCATACTATTAAAAAAGGAAATTAAAAAGGGATTATTAAACTACTACTAACAATGACATGCAGTTGGTCAATGATGTGAAGCAGCACTCTTAAAGATAACCCTGGTGTGTGTTTTTTTCTGACCCTACTCATCACCACACCCCAGCTGAAGTATGCAGGTCGAGGCTGAATGTTGTGAATGTTTGTAGATGAGATCATTGAAGCCTGTCCTTTAAATGTGGAAGTTGTTCTGCCTTCAAAAGCAATGCTGTAATGAAAATGAACCAATTATAATACAGGGGAGTTGCTCAATATTTCTGTTTAGAGACTATTGACAGCTCTGTGTATATAATAGGAGAAACACTTCTAAAAGTGTTTGTGTTGTTTTCAGTGTCATTCAGATGAGAAAACGGTGTATTATGTTCAAAAGTGATTTAGTGCCGACATACCGCAGTGAGCACTTTTATCAATATCAGTAAAAAAAAAGTCATTTGTAGTACTGTTGCAGCAGCAGAATCAAATATAGCCTGTGTTTGTGTTTCAGGCTTTTTGTGTCATACACATGCACACACACACACACACACACACACACACACACACACACACACACACACACACACAATTCACTGGCTCTATGATTCAGATCTAGCTGCTGTTGACACTGTTATTCAGATTCAGAGACTAATCGGCTCTGTGATTCAGATTCAAAATAATTTTTGCGCTATGATTCAGTTTCAGAGGCTCACTGGCTCTCTGGATCAGATCCAATAACTCATTGGCTCTATGAGTCAGATTCAGAGGCTCACTGGCTCTATGATTCGGATCTAGCTGCTCGTTGACACTGTTATTGAGATTGAGAAGCTAAATGGCTCTGTGATTCAGATTCAGAATCATATTGGCCCTATGATTTATTTTCAAAAGCTCATTAGTTGTTTTTTTTTTTTTAATTCAAATTCAGAGACTCATTGAATCTGTGATTCAGACACAGAGGCTCATTGGCTCTGTGAGTGAGATTCATTGGCTCATTGGATCAGCAATTCTGATTTATATGTAAATTGGCTCTATGATTCAGATCCAGAAGCTTATTGACTCTATGATTCAGATTCAAATGATCATTGCCACTATGATTCAGAATTAGAGGCTCATTAGTTTATTTTTTTATTCACATTCAGAGATTCATCAACTCTGTGATTCAGACGCAGAGGCTAATTGGTTCAATGATTCAGATTCAGAGGTTTGTTGGCTTTGACTCAGTTTCAGAGACTTATTGGCTTTGTGATTCATATCCAGCTGCTCGTTGACAAAATGATTCAGATGCAAAGGCTCATTGGTTCTACGGTTCAGATTTAAATGTTAGTTGGCTTTATGATTCAGATGCACTTACTCTCAGAGGCTCATTGACTGTATGATTTATATTCAGATACTCATTTGTTTTGTGGTTCAGAGATTTTTATTGATATCAGTAAAAAATAGTCATCTGTTGGACTTGAATCAAACGTAAGAGCTTTGTGGTGAATCTTCTGCATGAGTAAGTGAGTGAGTGAGTGAGGATTAGATCAATTTTCTGGACCTTGTCACAGCTTGTGAACATTTATTGCAAAAAAAAATGGTCAGTGTGATTTAAGCCCTGGGCAATCCAGCATGTGCAGTGAGGCATTGCAAGGTGCCAATCACATAAAAGGCCAGTGAGTGCATTTTGTTACCTAATGAGGTCCAGGTGGATTAGCCTTGCGTTTAGGCTCTAGGTTTAGGCCACAACAAGAAAGAAAACACACTGGGAATTCAAATGTTATGATAAGTTAGACAGAGAGCCATTAGCACACTGCAGGCAGTCATGTCATGTGTCATGTCATGTCAGAATTGCCAGTCACTATGTAATGAAGTTGTACCATTATTCTGCAAAACTGCAGGACAAATGAGCAACAAGGATCGCGTCTCTATGTCCTGACCTTTAACTTCACAGAGCACCAGTATGACCCTTTAGATCACAGTATCAGGAGAGTTCATGATTCTGTCTGAATCATTTCTGCAGGAACGAGAGAATGTCACATAAAGGATTCAGAGGTTCCATGATTCTAATTCAGATGCTCACTGACATCATGGTTCAGATCCAGAGGCTCATCGCTATGACTGAGTTTCAGAATTATTTTGACTCTTTGATTCAAATCCAGAGCCCCCTTACACTTGGGATTCAAATACTCATTGGCTCTTTGATTCAGATTCAGAATAATATTGACTCTTTTATTCATATCTAGATGCTCAGTAGCTCTATGATTTAGATTTAGAGGCTCATTGGCACTATAATTCAGCTTCAGAATTATATTTGCTCTTTGAATCAGATCCAAAGACACATCGACTTTCTGATTTGGATTTAATATCATATTGTCTCTATGATTCAGATCCAGAAGCTCCTTAGATCCGTGATTCAAAGGCTCATTGGCTCTATGATTCACATATCATACTGCCTCTTTGATTCAGATCCAGAGGCTCATTAGATCTGTGATTCAAAGGCTCATTGGCATTATGATTCACATTTAGAATCATATTTACTCTTTGATTCAGATCCTGAGGCTCATTTGGATTATGATTCAGGTTTAGAATCTGACTGGCTGTATGATTTAGACCTAGAGGCTCACAGGCTCTATGATTCAGTTTTAGGGTTAGCTATATGATTAAGATTCAGAGGCTTACTGGATCTATAATTCAGTTTTAGATTTAGATTCAAAGGACCATTGGCTTTATGATTTGGATAGGCTCATTGTTTCTTGATTTAAATTCATCAGTTAAATGGCTCAGTGATTCTGATTTAGAGGCTTGTTGGCTTCATGGTTAATTTTTTGAGCTTGTTGGCTGTGTGATTCAGATTTAGATGCTCATAGCTTCTGTAATTCAAACTAACCAGTTAATTGGCTCAATGATTCTGAATTGCTGACTCTATGACTCATATTATGAGGCTCATTTGGTTTTATTTTTCAGATTCGGAGCATCATTGGCTGTATGATCCAGGGTGGCAGAATGATCAAGCAAGCGGTAGCTCATAAAATGGGATGTTTGTGTTGTGATCTTCGTGTTGCTTTCATTTATGTGCTGCTACCATACATCACATGGAAGATGAAAGCAGAGAGGAAAGAAGAGAAGTGAAGAAAGGAGATCAAATTAGAGGTGATGAGTGAAGAGAACGTATGAGAGGAAAGAGAAGATGAGAGAGGACAGATGAGCGGGAAAGACAGAGGAGAGGAAAGAAGAAAAGAGGAGAGGACAGTGGCGAGGAGAACATCTGCTCTCTTGTCTCCGTTAATAACCCCTGTGGATTGAAGGAGAGGTGCCAACAGCTGCTTGCACGTCAGTTTCACTCTCTTTAAAAAAAAACAGGTTAGAGGGATAAATCCGGCTCTGACATGAGCCATGAGTTGAGCTCAGACACTCACTCCTCTGCTGAAGCCTCGGCTGATCTGTTTCCCCATCCACTGATTGCTGCTTTCTTAACTTCAGTCTGTTCCTTCATCAGAAATTCAGATGTGTCTTTATTTTGATTGCTCCATATGGTGGATGAGGCAATTGTGTAATATTGTCAGTGAATCTGTCTGCTCTGATGGATGAGGGAGCTTCATGTTAATTTTATTTTGATGAAAATTGCTTATGTAAGCACAGCGCCAGCCGTACGTGAGAGTAAAATAACCAGAATGGCGCACTATTGTGGCTAGAGATATGAAATAGGTAAAGCAAGGAGAAACGCCTTCTGGCTAATCAGATTTGAGAATTCAGCAGTGCTGTGATATAATGTAATAGCACACCAACTTTCCAATAGTTAGATATATCGTGTAATTATTACAATTAAGCTTCAGACAGACATATTATTCATTTCTTAATGTTAACTCAATGTGAAGTCACTCTTTGAGTTGATTTGTTATTCAGGAATAATACTGCTCAGTATAGTACATAAAGTTATGTGCGTGTGAAATTTTAAAAAAACAAATATGACTCAGCCATATAAGCACTTGCTATAACATGCTGTCTGAGGAACGCTATGATTCTGTCACAGCTGATGCGTTTGCTGCTTTACAGCTTGCAGATAATCAAATTTCCATTTTCGGCGTTGTAGTTCTCAAGAAGGCATCTCTATAACTCCCACACATTTCACCCACCTCCTACACACGGCGGATTTCGGCAGGCGTCGCTGCTTTATAACCCTGCATATCAGGCGCGGCTTGAGAGAATTAGCTGCCAGGAGCTCATATTTGTCTCTGAAATAGGGCGAGGAGACCCGGCCGAACAAACACACAGAGACATCCATCAGGTTGTAGGAGAGCAAGTGTAAATCTCCTCCTTTTCCTCTGGCCAGCCTGACAAGGCCATTACAATACCATCCACTGATTTGCACAACCAGACTAGGATTAAAAAAGAAGAAAAAGCCCTACCATCTACCATAATTTCTATGATTTTAGTAAGGTTTGTGGTAACACATGAACGTAGCATCATAAGGCTAGCATAGCCATGTCATAAACATGTAACTGTTGTACGCTTATTAGTGTGTTTCTGCATGAGTGCGGGAATTACATGCGAACAACAGTCATTAAAGTCCCCATGAAATCAAAATTGTTAAATGTTTTGTGGATTTTAATAAATGTTTGTTTTTTAGAGCGCCTTTCATGACACCCAAGGTCACTTCACAAATACAACATGCAAATACAATTCACAAAACACTAAAACACAATATTATATATATACATTACATAATATTATACATAAAACACTAAAACACATATTATAATTAAGTATTATGTAACCATGTCACAGAGAATATGCAAGCCTGAAGAGATGAGTTTTTAAAGAACTTTTGAATCTTGAAATGGATTCACAGTTGTGGATGTGATAGGGAAATGAATTCCAGAGCTTAGGGGCAATGTGACAAAAGGCTTTTCCACCCATGGTGGTAAAGTTCATGTCCGGTATTGCTAGTAGACCTGCTGAGGAGGCTTGCAGTAAGTGGGGAGGAGTGTAGTTCTCCAAGAGGTTAGTGAAGTAAGTGGGAGCATGATTATGTAGGGCCTTAAATGTGAGAAATAGAATTTTATTCAATAGGCAACAGGAAGTCAGTGAAGCTGGATGAGCAGAGGTGTTACATGGCTGGTTAATTTGGAGCATATAATGATCCTTGCTGCAGAATTTTGAATCATTTGGAGCTGGTGAAGTAGTTTACTAGGGATGCCAGACAGGATGGAATTTCAGTAGTCAATGCGGGATGTAACATAAGCATTGACCAAGACTCCTGTGCTGTGTTGATTGAGGGATGGGCATAGTCTTGCAATGTTCTGTAGATGGAAAAAGGCACTGCGAGAAACATTGATTATGTGTGCAGCAACGGAGCGAGTGCTATCTAAAATGACACCCAGGCTCTTAACCTGAGTGGAGCAGGGTATGGTGCAGCCGTCGATGGAGAGGATGAAGGTGTTCATCTTTGCAAGTGATGTTTTAGAGCCAAAAATGAGTAGCTCAGACTTACTGCTGTTTAATTTCAGATAGTTCTTAGTCATCCATAAATTGATGTCATGAAGACAGGCTATGATCGTACTGGGAGGAAGAGAGGCTGAGGGATTATTGGACATGTAAAGCTGAGTATCCTCAACATAACAGTGAAAGTGAACATCATGATGTTGAAGGATATTGCCGAGTGGGATGAGATAGATGATAAATAAGAGAGGCCCCAAAACTGAGCCCTGGGGAACCCCCTTGGTGACAGCAGAGCTCTCTGACTTGCAGCTCATTATTTGGACAAATTGTGTCCTGTCAGTGAGGTAGGATGTGAACCACTGATGTACAGTGCCAAGGACTCCAGTGTTAGCTAAACGTTATAGAAGAATCCGATGAGAGATGGTGTCAAAGGCTGCACTGAGGTCTAGGAGGATGAGAATGGAGAGTAGTCCAGAGGTCATTGGTTATCTTAACCATGGCAATTTCTGAGCTGTGTTTTTGGGGCGAAATCCAGATGAATGGCTCAAACAGATTATTGTTTTTCGGTGATCCTGGAGCTGAGATGCCACTATCCTCTCAAGGACTTTTAATATAAATGGTAGGTTAGAGATCGGTCAATAATTATTGAAGTCATCAGGATCCAGTCCTGGCTTTTTCAGTGTTGGCCTGCTAATGGCAGTTTTTAATGAAGGGGGGACTGCACCAGTGGTGAGAGAAGTGTTAATTATTGAGGTTATCAGAGTGGAGGTAGAGGGCAAGCACACTTTGAGTAAGTTGGTTGGAGCAGGATCCAGTTGACAGGTGAAGGAATTGTAATTCATGATGAGATTCAAGAAGTGACTTTCCACTGGGAGAATGAAATGACTAAATGCACTGGTATGTGGAGGGCCCGCAATATTCAGGGAGCATGGTTCCTTTTGCTCATTAATTGAACAAGTCAATTGTTGATGAATGGTCAGAATTTTAAAGTGAAAAATTTCATTAAGGCTGAACAGCGTTCATCAGAGAGATTCAGATGAATGAAGTTAACAGGCGGTTTAAGTAGTCCATGTACGGTGGCAAAAAAAACCTCTGGTGTTTCCTTCTCCCACACTGATGATATTTGCATAATATGAAAAGGGCATTCTTTGACTGAAGTATTTGATCAGAATACATTTCTTTATGTACCACAAGACCAGTCCTTTTTGATAACCGCTCCAGATGCCGACCCATGGACTTCATTTGGCGGAGCTTAGATGTATACCAAGGAGCAGTGTGAACAAATGAAATGGTCTAAGTCTTCGGGGAGCAAGACTATTAAGTGCAGAAGACAAGCAGTAGTTGTAATGACTCACTAGATCCAGTAATGAAGCATTAGGAGCAAGGAAGGGATAGGAGTTAATTAGAGCAGTAAACTCCTCTGGCTTGACCTTTTTAATGTTTCGATATGACATGATGTGCAGAGCTTTTGATTTCATGACAGGCAGGTAGGTGTCAAACAGCACAGCTTTGTGGTCTGAGATGGGTAGTTCAGCAGCATTGATGTGGCAGGGTGTAATACCAGTGCAGCAGACCAGATCTAAAATATTGGGTAATACCATAGCAATCAAGCATGGCCATAAAGTCTCTTGTAAATAGGTTGGAAGAATTATCCAAATGGAGGTTAAAATCACCCATCAGGATCACATTCATAGACATTGTGTTCAGAGTCGTTAGTATAGTTGAAAGTTCAGATATGAACACATTTGATGGGTTAGGTGGTCTTTACAGTACGACAATAGCAGTGGGTGTAGGTATACGGAGTTTGACAGCCAGCAGTTCAAAGGAGCATTGATCAGGCAAGACGAGTGGAGTCAGTTTTTACATTCTCACAATATAGGAGTGTAAGACCGCCTTCTCTCCCAGAAGGACAGGATTTACAGATGTAAACAAATCCTGGTGGGGCTGCTTGATTAAGATGTAGAAAATCATTGTTTTGCTGGCAGGTTTCCGTGAGGCCTAGAAAATCCAGTTTATGGTCAGTCACTGACCAGGGCAGCTTTGTTGGTGAGAGAACGAATATTGTATAATCCAAATTTCAGGCAGTTAGTGTGCGTGTGCACATCTGACCTAGGCAGAGAGGCTAGTACACTACAATCAACACTGCGTCGGTCAGAGATCATTGAGTGACGATGGTTTACAGACCAGAGGGAGGGAATAGCATTGAAATAATTTTTGTTGATCACTTTTTTGACGAGATCCTCGATCCTCGATATTTTGGATGCCAAGGAATGTCGCGTTAGCAGAGGAGCTCTGCAGGAGGCTCATAGTTCCCTCACAGCTGGTAAAGTTCGCCTGCTGAGTATTTCCGCATCTTTAATAATCAGATGGAGTGTTTTCAGAGTGGACAGCAGCCAACTTCAGCCAGACTTCACTGTAATCCACCTGAAGCAGTTCGATGTTTATCAGCAAAGAAATCTCAAAGCTATCTCGGTGATTTGAATCGTAACGTCTCCAGGCAGAACACAGTAAAATGCGACAAAAGACAAATACAAATGTCACTAACTTACAACGATCTAACTTAACTAAAATACTACATAAATAAATCAAGCAAAATTTACACTGAATTTGCAATTCATTTAAAAAATACCAAATAAAAACAAGCCAGCCGGAGCGGCGTTAAACTCTCCAGCGTCCTTGTTACATTTTTAGTAGGAATATGTTCGCCTTAAGGTTATCTATATGCTAGTGCACTCCAAAACAATGACAAATTCGCATTTAGAAGGTACATGCATTCAAAATTTACAGTCTTTCTCTACCACCAATATGGATCAACAATTTTGATGACATCATTCTGCACTTCTGATCTGATTTTCAGTTCAATCAAATGGTCTCTAGCACCTGAAGTGTCCTGCCCCCAAGTTGCCGTTGTTGAGCAAGTGAAATCATATCAGTGTCTGAACCCTGGCTGTGAGGTAAACTAAACGCTATTGGCATTTTTAAAAGTGGTAGGAGCCACTTGATATGACTTCTTGTTTCAGTGGAACACATCAACACAATGAATAATGCTGCGCGTTTCAAGTCACTTCACAGGACACAAGGCACTTCATAGAATGGTGCGTAAAAAAAAAAACATCCAGAAAGCCTTGCTGATAAGAGAATGCCCAGACTGGTTCAAGCTGACAGGAAGGTTACGGTTGTTCAAATAATCATGCTTTACAACCTTTGTGTGCAGAAAAGCATCTCAATACACACAGCATGCCAGACCTAGAGGTGGATGGGCTAGAACAGCAGGAGAGAACACTGGGTTCCACTCCTGTCAGCCAACAACAGTGGGCACAGGAACACCCAAACTGGACAGTTGAAGACTGGAAAAACGTCACCTGGTCTAATAAGTCTGGATGTCTGCTGCAACATGCAAACGGTAGGGTCAGAATTTGGTGTCAAGAGTTCAGGCTGGTGGTGGTGGTGTAATAGTGTGGGGAATGTTTTTGCAGCACAGTTAATTGAGCATCATTTGAATGCCATAGCCTAACTAAGTATTGTTGCATTCGCAACATGAATGTGCAGCTGACAAATCTTCAGCAATCATAATCAGTCATGTTAACACATACCAGAATCTCAAAGCAACGTTTCTAATACCTTGTGGAATCCATGCCATGAAGAACTGAAGGTTTTTCTGAGAGCAAACCGGGGGTCCTATCCAGTATTAGCATGGTGCACATTATGATGCCTACTTTTGGAGGCCAAAAGCAGACGTTGAACTTATTTCCTCAAGTGTTCTGATTAAAATTGTTTCCCAAGATGTATAATGATGGAAAAATGATGGTATGCGCCATGACACATTTATGACCTTCTTATGCAAGTCTTATGATGCAGCAGTGTAGATTGAAGTGTAAAGCATACCAGTCTGGTACGATACAGCTTTCTCCATTGACAGTGCATTGGTATATTTGTGTATGTATGCAAATGTAAAAAGAAAAAGAAAAAAAAAAAAAAAAGGGTGGCAGAACTAAATTTACAACGAAACAAAACAAAACACCTTTCAGGCATGCATACACATGCATTCCTCTTAGTCCTAATGTACCCCCCCCCCCCCCAACCCCCCCCCCCCCAAAAAAAATAAAATAAATAAATTAGAACACTAATTGACATTTGAAACAGTTGTGTCCAAACACTCTCTGATTTTACTTTGTAATGAAAGTGCCTGGATCGCAGGCCAAATCCCACCCTGGAGTCACTTATCAAATCTTTTTTCCCCCAGAGCTTTATGCTTGAGACGTCTCTTTGACTTTAATTTGCTTCAGTAAGCCATGTTTTATTCATTGCTCTGAGATTGAATGCGTCTCTGCTATTGTTGTTCTGGATTTTATAGGAGTGCTTTATTTCATGGATTAGGCATCACATGCATTGTATCAGATTCATAAATCATTATACCTGTGCTTTGAATTCTTTATGATGTATTAACTCATGTATTAAGGCTCATTAATGGCTCATTAAAGTGCTATAAGGAATGCACCGAAGACTCATAATGCATCATTATCTGCCATTAAGGTATTAAAATCCAAGCTAGACAAGGATATGTGGCAAGTAGGTATACCTGTATATTCTTAATTTTTTTTAAAAAAAAAAAAGAAAAAAAAAGAACTGAAGTTGCAATATTGTGTCTATATTTATTGACATGTTTTGTAATTAGATCACTGTCATTTTATTAGTTTATTTTTCCACTTAAATTTATAAATGTATATATTTTCACTTATAAATGTATGAGAATATATAATTTATATAAATATAAATATAAAATCTACCCTTTGACATTACCTCTTTATGTGTATGTATATACTTTATTTATTTATTTATTAACCCACCCACCACAATTCTCTTGAGGACAATAACTTCTTCGCTTTGCAATTTATAGTTATATTTCTCTGGACTATCAACAGCACAAGAGAACAAGAAAAAAAGGGAAGGAAAGAAACAGTAGAGAAAAAAAACATAATTTCACAGCAAACAAGGAATGACATTAAAAAAAACTAAAAAAAAAAAAAAAAAACAATTGCTTTTAAAACAAAATTTCTGAAAATTCAGCTAATATAAACTTGTTAGCTGGGACAAGAAAAAACACACAGGTCTAAAACTTTCTCTAGAAAGTCTTATTGATGAGAGTGAAGCACATTTTAGAGTCTTCTCCCTTTTATCTCCTCTTCCTCTGTATGATCACAGCGATATCTGACCCATCTTGTCAGTTCCAATTACAGTTCCCTCTGCTCGGCCCGAGGCTTAACCAGAAATCTTTACAAGCCTTCTGATGTCTCAGGAGAATGCCAAGCGGCCTTGCTCCTCTGCCTTGACCTGGAGTGCTGCTTGTAAAGGCTGATCGATGCCCCAGACAGACGACCTCACGAAACAACAAAAAGAAATACCTGGCGAATATGATAATGAAAGCAGGCAGGGGATCAATATTTAATTTTTAATGCATTTGATGTTGAAACATATGATTCAACACTTTGTTTACTATATATTATCCAGCTAAAAGGCATTTGTTTTTGTGTCAGGTAGTAAATAATGTTGGAAATCGTTCAGCAGGGTTTATAGGTTCGGGAATGAATCAGGTAAGGCAGGAGGTAAAAATGAGATGAGAACACACTGCCAGTAGAGTCTTGTTAGAGTCATGTAATCTGCATGGAGCACAACAACCTTAACATTTTTATAGATCATTTTACAATAATGGCATGAGGCATGAGGTATGTCTTAATCACCAATACAACCGAGGAGACTTTGTTGTTAAAATGATTGCCAGAGACAGCAGCTGTAAAGGAATTCTCACTCATTTTTCCACCTGAAGCCTCTTCACTGTGTCCTTGTTTTTCGTGAACAACAATCTTGACACATCTCCCTGTGTTGAACAGAAAACTGTTCACTGAATCTCAGCAGCGAGCGTTGTGGTTTTAAACAGAACTTTTTGTGCTGATAGGAAAGAAAAAAAACGCCACTGTAACCATAACAATGCTCTTTGGTCCTAGCTAGAATCAGCCACTAACTATACTAGCTTGCTTTCTAGACTGTATGCAGCTACGTACATTTAAAGTGAGACATCACATCAGGTCACGCTAGTGGTGAATGTTCTTATTTCTAGTTAACAATGCTGGGATATTATCAATGAAATATTTTGATATTAATCACTTAAAATCCAAAATTTTCTCTGGCACTTTTTTGTGATTGTTGAGGCCAAAAATGCTTGATTTTTTTGCAGCTTTTTTTTTTATTGTGATGCAATTTGCAGTTTTCTTTTGCTTTTTTTGCCGAAAACTACTTAAATTTGCAAAATCGCAGTTGTACGAAACGTCTTTCGCAGTGATGTTTTCGGTAAATGAGACATTTTAGCTGTACCCATGTTCGACACACATAAGTCGAAGAGGGCTTTGACAGAGGGCTTTAAAAGCATTTGAATATGCTTTGTGATCTGTAGATCTGCCAAAAATCTGCGGTAATTTTGAAAAAATGCAGACTGCTGCAAATATTGCGGACTTTCCTTGATTTTACGTTAAGTTCTGCGATCGCAAAATCCTGGAGGGACTAATCGTGTCCCCACAATATTACCACCAAAAGTGGTTTTGTTTTAAGAAGCTTTTTAACATAAATTGTTCCTGCAAGCTTTCCAGACTCTGATATACCTCTTCCTCTGCACCTGAATCAGACCGAGTTCCAATAATGGTCATGGCAAATAAACTAGCAGGTGACTCAGCTCTGACACCAAGACTTAATGAAACACTCACCTTGACTCCGGCAAAGCCGACATTAACACCTAGAGTGTGTCATTCAGAGGAGATTATTATTCCATCAAATGTGCTTATGCGAGAACTTCCACATATACACGAGACTACACACACACACACACACACACACACACACACACACACACACACACACACAAACACACAAACCCATGCTAGCTCATCCTCAAGGCCCCCCTCGGCAGGAAGCATCTGCTTGGCTCAGAGCTGCAGGTGCTAAAATATGACATGAGCCACCTGGCAGCCTGAAGTACACATACAGTGGCCACCATATTGGCTCATGATATTAAACACCTGCTGGATTGACTCAGTTAGAGGACATTATCTATTGCTGCTATTCTAAATCCATCCCATTTCCAACAATACAAATATCACGGGGAAACCAAGTAATAAGAAAACACTTGGGTGTTATTGTGTAGTAAATCCTCTGTGATAAATTATACACGTCACTCAGATGTAACAAAGTTGGCCTTCCTTCCACATAGCTACAATAAACATACTTGAACTTTGTTGTCCTGTTTTAAAGGAGCTGTTTATTACTTTCAAAACATTCTGCTGTCTGTGAGCTGAATTAGAATCACAGTTAGAAGGGTAAAGTTTGTAAGCAGACTTTGTGTTGGCTCAACCCAGCCTGCTAAACACAGTTAAAGAGCTGATTACGAGCTAAATACACCTGATTAAGTGATGAGACAGTGTTTTCTTGTTATTGAATTTAGAATGATAAAACATTAAATGGTTAAATGTACTTTCAACTTCAATAGCATTGTGTATAAAACTTATTAATATGTTAAAGGTTAAAACATTATCGTCTTGAAGCTGATGACAGACATCATCTTTAAACTTCTTTAAATCATGACCCTGCACTAAGTTGGCAGTTTAAACACATAGTAAACAAGTAACTGAGTCTACGTGCTGGAGCTGAGGTCAGAAGTGCAAACATGCGTCCCGTGGGAAGACCAGATGGCTTTCTGGGTTCACACATGTCACTAATGGCAGTGTCCACGATCTCAGCACATGACTATGCCCACATTCTGTGTAGGAGGCACTGAGGCCTGGCTACCTGTGTAACCCATACGCTCCTGTACTGGAACAGTGTGTTTCAGCACCAACATAGTAACTGTAAAGCGAGAGCACAGCAGGAATGTTGTAGAGAGCTAAATAAAAAACAAGAGTGTACAGTATATTACCTCATCGTTCACTACATACCAACGTTCATGTGTTTGGAAAATCTTATTTCTGTAGTGCTTTTGAATCCTCGAATCTGGTTGGTCAGAAGGCATGCATTCATCATTTTGTAGACCAGATGTTCCATGTGAACGTTAAGAAAATATGTGTAATTAAGATTAGCAATTTTTAAAGTTTTACATTTGACCTCAGAAGGGGTTCTTGCGTTTGTATTTTTAAATGATGAACAATCCCAGACAAAAGAAAAAATAATAAAACAAGTAAAAGGTTAATTAGGTTTGCCAAAGCTAGCTGCTCAGTAGGAAACTAGCAGTGTTGTTTTTGTTGCCTTATTTTACAAAGATCAATAACAATTTGGAGAAAAAATATCCACCATGCTTTTCCGAGTAAAATTCCCCCTGGTTCACGCTAATGCACAGTTCCCATATGCCGCTCACACAGCTCAGCATCCTCCCATCAGCATCTAATCGGCTTCTGCTCAGCTTGTGCTGTAATTAAAGAAGCCAGACGGAGACCAATAAAAGAGGATAAAGGCGAAGAACTGCACTCCAACTCCAGGCCAGAGAATGTAATGAAAAGGCAGAATGCTAATCACTGAGGTGTGAAAGCATCTCTGGGCTGAGGCAGAGCCCGATCTCGCTGCCAAAAAAGAAAAAAACTCCAGCGACTCCTGCTTCAGATCCGTGACTGGGTTATGAAAGTGTGTGAACGTGTGCCACAGGGCTGTTGACAAGGCAGACAGGTAGCCATATGTATCAGTGTCCTTCAACTAAAATTTGCTAATTAGCTAAAGTGCAGCTTGTTCTGGTTCCAAATAATGTATTCACAAATAATATTTATACTCAAATTTTATATTCATGTGCTCTGTTTTCTGAATATATTATTACTTAGGAGATATCCCATCAAATCAGCTTCTCACACATTTTTTAAAACTGAGTGTGCTATTTATTTATTTATTTATTTATTTATTTATTATACCACAGCGCTACTGAATACTCGATTCCGATTGGTCAGAAGAGGTTGATTAATTTTATATAACAGCAGCTCTGATAGTGAGTTTACTGTATAATAGTACGCTTGTTCTAATACGTTGTCATTTCTATAGTAACAGCTCATTAGGTTAAGCAGATTAAAAATGATGTTTTCTTTAAGGAGATGTTTATTTAACATTTATGGAAGGAGTCTCCAGTGTCAGTGTTTGTCTTTACCAAGAGACGGCAAAGTGTAAACACCTCTATCCTGAACAGTGTCGGAAATGAGCTGTTTTTATAGAAACTATGACATATTACAATGAGCGCATTAATATAAACATGTGATTCACAGTTGCATTACTGTCAGAGCTGTCAATCCACACCTTCTGACCAATCAGAATGGAGAATTCATCAGCATTAGTGGAATAAGACAAAAATAGCAACTGGCAAAGGACATAGTTGCATCTGAATGAACACTGTGCCCTCAGACTGTGTTTGGTTTTAATTTTTTATGCAGACTAATGGCACAGACAGAAGAAATCCCACACCAGTCTCTGTCTGTGTCTGGCAGCCAATTTAATGAACAAAGATTAATTTAAACTGCTGCACGCTAACTTAATGTGCTGCATGGAATTATTAGAACAACTTCAAGATGTTTACTACACAAACCCTGGTCTTTCTTACCTTTACCAACCAGTGTGTTTGTCTAATGTGTATAAATATATGATATATGATCGGAAGGTCAGGGGTTCAGGTTGCCACTGTTGGTCCCTTGAGCAATGCCCTTAACCCTCTCTGCTCCAGGGGCACTGTATCATGGCTGACCCTGCTCTCTGACCCCAGCTTCCTGGAATGCTGGGGCATGCAAAGAAAAGAATTTCACTGTACTGTATGATCAATAAAGACTCTTTATCTCATTATCATTATCATTAAAGTGGCGAATGCTGACTGACAGGTGCAGCACGCTCCCTCAGTGGGACAGATTTTATTTTCCGTCTGTGTTTTTTTTTTTTTCCCAGGCAGAACCCGTTGATTGAGCTCCATGACCCCCTGCCTCAATCCAAAAATGAATCAGTACACACTGTCTTCTGTGTTTCTTTCTGTAACTGGAAAAGGTCGCTTGAAATTGCATCAGCGGCGTGGCTACATCTGTTGGTCTCTGAGAATATTAGATCATCTTCTCTATGTGATATTGCCTGATTTACTGCAGGGTCCGAAAAAATCTGAGTCCATGATAAAAATTAATTCATTATTTGTTGAATCCTATCATTTATTGAATATTTATTGATTTATGGAGAAATTGATTAAATTGAAATATACTGTATGTCAGACTATCCTGCTTGTAGAGCATTTGTTTAATTTCTAGTATTATTTTAAGTGTTAATTATTGTTGTCCTTACTGCTGTGTAAATATACAGTTAATAATACCATACATTTTGTAACAACATGATTTAATGATGTAATAAGCACTGTATTAAAACCTGTCTTACCTGACTGTGTTCACCTGTTCTGTGTTTTACCCTTGATTATTTTGTCTATTTAAACTTGGATGTTTCAAAGTCTTAATGAATTTTTCTCATGCATTTATGCGTCTTGCTGCTTATTTATTTATCTTGTTCTTCACCCCCCCCCCCCCCACACACACACACACACACACACCTGTTTTCCACTGTTTTACAATTGTGAACTTTGTCAACAATACCTAATAAGTACTGCGCTGAGTTTACGTACATGCATCCTGCCTCATCTAACTACACATCAAACATATTCACTATGGACCACAACCAAACTGTATGTCACACTGCTCTCCATCTAAATTTAGCTTTTTGTTTGAGGAATTACACAGTATGATATCAGAACTGTGTTGTGTATTTCAGGTGTTTATCAAGTCTGACTCAGAATGAGCTCCATCTAAACACCAGGATTAGCTGAGCATCTCTCTTTGAGCCTCCTGCTGTTCTGTGGCATCACTAAAGTTCTGTCATAATGAGTTATGGAGGCATCGCCTGCAGATCCTGATCTTTCACACACACACTGATTCATATTTTTCCCAACACCCAGCACTGCAAATGTGGAGATGTTTATAGATGATTTTTAAACACATCTTTGAAATTGGTAGCCATGGATGCACAACAAATCCCAGCAGGAAGCATACTTCCCACTGTCCAGCCAAATCAAGAACAGAACTGACCCTACTGTTTCTGCATCTAAGAAGATTTTGAGCAAGTACCCTTCATTGCAGAACCAAAAGTCCAGGGGGTGGAGTTTGACCTGATTCAGTCCCTCCCACCTCAGGGGTACAGTTAGACCTGATCCAGCTTCCCTTACATGGATAGCAGAAACAGTCCTGATGTAGCTTCTCCTACCTGGGATATGGAGTTAGACCTGATCCAGCTCCTCCTACTGAGGAAGTGGGGTCATTCCTGATAAAGCTTGGTACCTGAGCAAAATTGAACCAAAATCCAGGGGATGGAGACAACTCAGCAAGTTTCAGGCTGGATAAATGTGTTGTCAAGTGTGTAGTTCTGTGTTGTAGAGCGGCTCATAGGTTAGGGGTTAAGGCTTAGGGTTTTATCAAAAGTTAGATCAGGTCTAGCTCCAGCCCCTGGACTTTTGATTGTCGAGGTGAGGATGATCTCTTTTGAAGTCCTGATTCATAGTCATTTTGTCAAATGAAACATCATAAATTACAGAGAAGAGTGGGAAAATGGTGTCCACTATGCATTTTGGATTACATCCATAACTTCCCAATCTCATCCTGTGGCTTCCATTCCAATATTTTCCTGTGGGTTTGGGAAATGAATAAAAATATCACTCCACCCACAAAACATACACATTTTGTAACCTTAAGGTTCCTCCGAGGAAACATTTAAACGGAGTGTTTCTCCATCAAAAAGAATTCCAAGTAGAACCCTCTTAGGAGACCAAGAACCCTTCATTACCCAATGAAGCCTTAAAGAACCATTCATGAAAACAATTTTTTTCTAAGATTCTACCAAATAACTAGCACTCAAGGTATTAAAGTGCACCTATTATGGTTTTTCAAATATTACCTTTCATGTAGTGTGTTATGTAGCTGTTTGTGAATGTAAAAAGTCTGCGAAGTTTCAAAAATTTAAGCACACAACAAACGGAGTTATTGACTCACAAAAGAAGGAAGCGATTCTGAACAGCTGAAATGAGTCATTAGTAATTCCAGACTTACTTTCTGCACAAACTTACGTAGGTTTGCCTCTGGCCTTCATTAGCTGCTCGCAAACAGATAGAGCTGAAACTTGTCATGGTAGTGGGCATTTCCTTTTTGAAATACTCTGACAGTGGTAGACCAATCACAACAGACTGGGACATCTGACCAATCAGAGCAGAGTATGCTCTCTGAAAGGAGAAGTTTAGAATGAATTCTTTAGAACAGATCATTTAACGAGTCATTTTTGATACTGGGAGAAAAAAGCTAATGCTGCAATTTAAATTATGAGTACATTAAAGTGTATTTTGACCTTGGATGCATGTAAATCTGTTATATGAGACCTTTAAAACAAAGTTAGGCACGTTTCAAAACCATAATAGGTGCGCTTTAAGAGGAAGATACTTCCCAATTATTTGGAGTTTGTAAAAGGGATCTTCAAGGAGTCTTCATTTAAGAGTTGGTAGCTTCTATTTGTTATGAGAGTCCTTTCTGATTAGAAGCAGCTTATTGTAGGGTTCTTTCTTTTGAGGTACACTCCTTTGAGTGTTCCTTGGTTGTCCCTTTTTGCATGGGACATGTAAGGATTGCATGTACAACTCTACAACCCTTCCTATAAAAAATACAAGCTATGAGTCCTTAATTCTTCCAGCGAACAGTTAAAGAATCCTTGAAGAACCCTCTTTTCTCCAAATTCTTGGTAAGTATTATCTTAATACCACCTAAGCAAAAGAACCCTTAATTATCCAAGGTGCCCTTAATGAACACTTTTTTCTAAGAGTACAAAGATGTTAAGATGTTTTAGATATTAAAAAGAAAAATGCAAGATCAATTATTTGGAGTTTCTTCCAGACACTCACCCAGTTAATACATGCACTCTTAGATAGGGTTCATTGGATAATTAAGTGTTCTTAGCTTCCAGAAAAGGGTTCTAATTGTGTTATTTTTTTATTTAATCATGCTGTGTATGTACTATCTTTCCACTTAATGTTCTTATATGCCTAGTATAAATATCTGTTTTTTGTTTTTTTTTTAATGTCAGTGCATTTGTATACTGGTTTATTATACTTCATTATTTTTTGCATTATTACACTATTTGCTTTTATTTATAACTAGCCATAACTTAGTTTTGTGTTTATTTATTTTTTTTTCATTTTGTGTTTGGTTTAAGTCTGGGTAATGAATTGTCATGTCTACTTCGTAACAGACACAATTATCAACTAGTTACACAAATCCTAACTGTTATAGGAACGTTTTTAATCCTATTTTAAAGGGGTCCTAACTTTTATTTTTATAACACATATATAACACATCTCCAAAAATGCAAACACATCTTCTTGGTTTCCAATCCTTCACCGTGAGGTCCTGTCGTGGTACAGAATCAGTTTACACCGAACGGACAGGAGCAAGTGCTACTGGAAAATTGGAAACAGGCAGAGCAGATAAGCAGACTGAATCTCTGTGGCCTCTTGGGGCTAAAAATCTATTAGCAATGCCAGGAAGTTAAGTACAAGCCTCCTCGGTGAATGCTCCGAAGCACTGGCAGCATTTTTAATGAAACATTTGAAATCTTAGCCAATTTGTTTGTACTTTCACCTTGACTTTCTCTCTTGGTTATTTCGTTATAAGATTCCTTGCGGCAGGTTTTAACATGACGTGTTATATTTCAAGTTCAGAAGACCTAAAATGTGTCTAAAAGATCTTCTCTGTGTCAAATTAATCACTTCCTCACTTCCCTGTGTCGCTTAGTTCAAGCTTCATTACTGACACGTATAAGGACGTATTGATTCTGTCAGGTGGCAAATGTTTTTAGAGGACTAGCCGAGGAATTATATTTTCTATGCAGTCAGCCTTTTAAAAAAGGAGAATATAAAACCGAAGTCTAGAACATTGAACTATTAGACATAAAGACAACGGCAGTTTCAATTATGCAGTTTTTTCCCATCAAGTTTGATGGATTTCCAACATGTTGTTTTTTGTTTTGTTTTTTTTCATTTTTACTACAGCGGAGATACACCTTCTTTTTACAGCATTTATAGTGGTTTATAAGAAGACTGTAGGGTATGTACTGTATAACAAATAGCTATTGTTTTGGTTTTTAATAAAATTTAGTTTAGGTATAATTATATTTGTAATACTTCCATACTTCTATATTTTTAACCTTATTCCATATTTTTTTCTAAAGAAAAGACAATACAGGAAGCAATACATAGACAAATATATTAGGATAAGAACCAAAAAGTAACAAATAAGAACACAGCATCAATAGTCATTGATTTTCATGATGAGATATTATGTGCCAATTTTTCTTATGATGTAAAATTGATTTAAAGTTTTGTTGTAAAGAACCAGAAGACTAATAAAACGTTTTATGCAATGGTTGGTGATTGGTGAATTCTGCCAACTTTTTGATGTTTTTTATACTATATTGAGTTGCTGCGACACCGAGGACACATAGGGTTTCTTTAGCTTAGTGGTGATAAAAACACTCCATATTTTTACACAACATTTGATAAATGTAATTAAATATTGAACTGTTTTTGGCTCACAGTGCAAGCAAGCGCCTCACACCAACGCACAAGGTCATAGACATCACACTATCTTGCTGTCGATGAGGGTTTTTTTTTAAAAGCTGCCATGACACCTTTCTATTTCCATTTCTCCATTCCATCCATATCTGATTTGTTGCCTCATTTTTATCTTGCTATGACTGCGAATGTAAACAATACGATGACTGGAAGTATGTAACAAGCATCCACTATGAAGCAGATAGAAAATGGTGGATACTGAGGTTAAAATAAACAGTTTACAGTTTGAGTTTACTTTTTCCAATACTATTTAGCGGACAATATATGCACTCTGTAGTGTAGTTTTGGCACAATTCCTTCCTCAGTCATAAAACTCTCCATAATCTCTGGGAAAAGTCAGTACAACTGTGTACTGCAGATTAATCTCTTGCTTTCACAGCATTAAATAGTAATGAAAGAATTCTTGCTCAAGTTTTTTGAAACAGCACCAGGTTATAAAAGGCTAATTTTGGTAAGACATCTTGCTTGTATAATTGGGTGTCAGTTTCATGAATATTAATGACTTGTAGAATGTCAAGGAATCGGCCTGGGGGTATAGGAGAAGCCTGAAAAGTACTTTTTTAAATATATATTTATATATATATATATTTTCAGAGTAAAAATCACTTGACATGTTTCTTAGACCACAGTCAGAGTGGAATGTCCTAGCCAATCACATTAAAGCATACAAATAAAAAGATATATCACCTTTAATATGTATTATTGAAGATTTTTGTGTTACAAACTCTTATAAGGTACTATCTACTATATCCCTGTCCTGTCATTGTTTTGTTATAACTCTGTGTTCATCTGTTTTGTATTAGCCCTTATTAAGTTTCTTTATTTATACCATGCTGTTTGTGTTGCGAAGTTGGGGGAGGGGGGGGGGAGGGGGGGGGGGTGTTATGGTGGCAGTATCACTAAGTAATGCTATAATCAAACAAACTCGAATATTCAGTTTGAGTAGGACTTCCACATAGAAAACTGTTCATAGAGTTCATTTCCAAAGTTGTTAATTCAGGCCCCCAGTGCAGTTATATACCCCAGGCAACTCATAATGCCTGGTCTCACCTGTCAATCAAGGCAGCTGATTTTTTACCCTTTCCCACACACCGTGCCATGCTAAGATGTCAGTGTATCAGGAGAAAGACTTCAGGGATAACCTTTATTTCCAGAGAGAGAGGATTGTGCCTGCCGTGTATTTTTGATAACAGATACCCCATCGTTCACGGCAGACGAGTTTCCATCAGCGCGAGAAGAAGCAGCAGTCAGTTTTGGAGTGATATGACAGGCGCCTAGCCACTCGCCTGAGCCCAAGGGAGGCTGTGCTGCTACTCTCTGACAAACCCGGTAAGTAGCAGCGGGATGCCAATGGGATGATGGAGAAAGGGCTGTGCTATCTCACAACGGGATCAGAGCCAGGTTTTAGACAAAAAGACTTTACTCAGCTCAGGGACAGCAATGAGTCAAAAATGAACTACATCTGGAATGAGATTGTTAAATCGACTTTTACAGGGAGCATTGAACTACAGCGAATTAACTCAGCAGAAGTTTTAGTCAAACAGCATTACTTTAGACTGCATTACTAAACAGTAGTTTATTATTATAATGTCTCCGTGGTGCATCGGTGTCAGAATATCTGACAATTTGTATAATATTCAAGCAATAAATAAATGATCGCGAAAAACATTATAGCTGTAGATCTTCGCAGTCGATGTTATTCATGATAACACAACCTTGTGTGTCCTATTGCATTTATACAACAGTTTGCATCACAAGGGGAAAATGTCAAGCAAAGAAAAAATGAGCATTGTTTCTAATTTCTGCGTTTTTTAATTTCTACATTCCTTTCCCCACAAAAAGTAGTTCCACCATGTGGTTTGTTGCTAAGCAACAAAGTATTGTAGAAGTGCAAATAAATACATTTGTTGAGCCTGTAAACTAACGGCTAGTCTGGAAGCTCCATTAGCCGTCTGCTCAGCTCGTAACAGATAATATGGTAACGTGTTTTGTAACATGTTGTTTACCAGTGAATGAAAGTGTATTGCTCTTATTTGGCACTTTTGTCCAAATCTGCCCAAACTAGGCTGAGTTGTATGTATGTCTTTTAGAGTGCTTTTTAAAATCTTTTCTAATTTTCATGGTTTGTGAAACAGCTTGGAGTAATCGTGACAGTTACTTAGCTTGGAATCAGTAAAATGTTACAGATTTAGTGGGGAGAAAATGTAGAGCGTGCAGGAATGCGTTTCAACTTGTTTATATGCCAAAATTTATTGACAACACATAAGTGATAAAAGGTTTTGCTGACATAAAACATAACTGTAAATGACTAAAACTGTAAATTAATAAAAGGTATACCATTTCATTCCTTAATATAAAAAAAATGTATTTATGGTTGTGATTTAAGAGTTAAAAAACAAGTTCTGTTACAGGAAATATTCAACTGTGGGGTGATAACCTTAACTCCTTCACATTAGACTGCATCATTTCTTAGGAATTCTAAGAGGAGAATGTAATTCTTGATCTATGGATATATTTCTATAACACACACACACACACACACACACACACACACACACACACACACACACACACACACACACAACTGCCATCAGGCTTTTCTGTGATTGCTTCCATAAATATAGTTTATAATGTGCATCACTGAATTGAGTGTGAATTAGTTCAGAGGATGTTGCAGATTTATGCCTTGTGTCAAATGGTGCTACATTTTCGAAATCACCACAGAGACGTTTCAGTCACGAAAAATTTGCTTATTCCTAATTATTCCTAATTTACCGTACTGTGCAAAAGTTTTAGGATCAAGAAATGCTGTAGAGCAAAGATGCCTTCAAAATAATGAAATTAAATGTTTCTACATTTTAAAAAAAACACCATACAGAGCAGTAAACAGTAGTAAATAAAACAAAATCAATATCTGGTGTGACCAAAAAAAAAAAAATAGTAGTCTCAGGTAGAATTTGTGCAGTTTTATAAGGAAATGAGCTGTAGCTTTTATTGAACATCTCACTGAATCAGCCACGGTTCTTCTGGAGACTTTAACTGTTACACTCGTTTCTTATTTTTGCAGCAAAACCCAGCAGCCTTCATTGTGCTTTTTGTCTGAAAAGTGTTCTCTTACATAATTTGCTGTTTCTTTAATGACATACAAACATTTTCTGTAACATTTAATTTTGTACTGGAAAACTAATGTTTGGAAATCAAAAACAGTATTTTGTACTGACTTGATAATGTAGAAATCATAAGATAAAAAATCCATAACAAAGTTTGTACAAAAAAAATAGGGTGCCTAAAACTTTTGCACAGTACTGTATATCATAATAATGTGATATACTGTATATACAGTTCATGCATTAAATGAAGCAAAAGCAAAACTAACAAACATTAAATGAATAGATTACACCTGTCACGACTTCCCCTTTAAGCAGCATGCTGAAGAGCATGTGAATGCATGCTGCTGTGCACGGTGCCCGAGCACCTGCTTTCCATTGTTGACAGTAGTGACATTTGGACACGTGTGTTTGTTTATGTTTCTGTCATGTCTCCTCCCTGTTCTGTCATTGGCTGGGATTTTCACGTGTGTCTGAATCGCCCTCAGCTCTGAGCATTTACGACAATGATCATGTCCGCTTATATACGGCGCGCCTCCCAGCACGCAACGCGGAATATTACAGTAGCTTAGTTTAGTGTCCTTACGATAGTCATAGTCATAGTCATAGTCATAGTCCATGTTTAGAATCATAGTCTTAGTTCATGTGCTATTTCATGTTTAGGTTCATTTGTTAAGTTGACGCTGGTTTCTCCACTACCAGTCCCTCGCTGTTGTTTATGTTCCATGTTTGGTATATCGACCCTGTATCCCGTGACCACGACTTTGATTCCTGCCTTGCCTCGTTTATGCCTGTTTGCCGATCGCCTGAACCTTGCATGTTACTGGATTACGTTTGTGGATCACGTTTTGGATTTGTCTGCCTGTCTCTCTCTTAAATAAAACTGTTCATACTGCGATTGCATCCTACCTTATCTCCGTTACTTCACGATACGTGACAACACCGGGCATCTTCAATCTTATCCACAAAGAGCTGGTGTGGCTCCATGTTTTTTGTTTATCCAACTGACATAGGAGACATGCTTAATATCCAAGATTGACTAATTAAACAAAGATAATTATGCGTGACTCTTGTTTCGACTCTGTTCTGCAGCCACACCAGCCCTTTTAAGATTGAAGATCTGAGCTTATATAAATCAATACAGAGTCCTTTTAGTGTCTGAAGGCAGTTTTATGTTTTACAGAATATTATTAATATATAGAATATAAATATTAATATGACATTTTACTACCACAGTGCTGTGGATTCTCAAATCTGGATTGGTCAGAAGGTGTTGATTTTCCTATAGTTTTTTGTTTTTTGTATTGTAACAATTTATTCAGGCTTTTGTATGGTGGATGCACTATATTAGGTTTTAACAATGAAAAACATATAACTGTAGCACTGATGAGGTTTTCTGTACAGACATGTTTATTTAACATTTATATAAGGAGTCTCCAGTGTCAGTGCTTTGTAACAGTCAGAGATAAAGCTGTAAATTTATGTGTAGTCTTATGACATGGCGAAGGTCTTCAGGTCAGTTGCGGTTTCCCAGTAACTAAATTGTTTCAAGAATGTTCCACAACATTGAATGTAACAATAAAAGGATTCAAAACTATAACATATCACTTTTAAATAAAGAAAGAATTGTAATCATTGGCAAATTGTTGCGTTATAAAAGGAATAAAATGCCTTGGGATGTTCTGGCATAGATTATGTTTGTTCTAAAATAGCACATCCAAAAGTGTATGAATTATAGATTAAAACATAGAAATAGTTCTAATTTTCAAAACTTGAATTCTTTCATTGAGGAAACATAAAAATTAAAATGAAAGAAAATAAATTTTTGTAGCAATTTTTCTAACAATATTACAGTAATAAAATTTCAGTGTGGTTTCTTTTCTTCTTTTTTTGCAATTTCATTCGAATTTTTCTTTTTAATTTTGAACTTTAGGTCTTCCTTACGATACACTTTTTACCTCAAACCACCTTTATGAGACAACTGAGAAGTAAAAGCAGCATATACTTTTTATGCATATATTAATCATTTTATGTAAAACATACTGCTTTTGGATGCAAAAATGAAAAAATCACTGAGTACCAGTGTCTATGGAGTATTTATTAAAAGTAGTAGTAGCTAGGCTATCGAGTGGAGCAACAGGTAATGATGCAAGAGTCCAAGAGAGCAAAACTTTCTTGCTCTCCGGGTGTGAGGAGCATATTCTCTCTACCCTGTCAATCACAACAACACCAGTCAATCACAAGTTCATGCACGTGGAAGAGGGCAAATTCCTTTAGTGTGTTACGCAGCCCTGTGATGCAGCATGACCAGCAGTTAGAAGAGATGTAGGGGTTGGTTACTTTTCACGATTCTGGGTTGCTAGCTGTCATATTATAGAGGAGAGCTGGCTGGTGGGTTGGAACTGGCCATAAACAAGTAAATGTAGTATGTAATGTAGTATGTAATTTTTGTTCAATTGAATATCATACAAAATGGCACATAATTAGCTTATCAAATGTACAACATTTACTGTATATGTCTTTATAAAGTCAATCTGCAATGATGGAGACACTTCAGCTTCCCCTCATGTCACTTCCCCTCACAACTGCTTTGCCGTTCACCTTTCTGTTATGTGGCATTTTGGTGTCACCTTTTTGTTTCTGAAACGCAATGTCAAACATCTCAAAAGAAAAGAGGACTCTCACAGAATATTAACAAGACCGCTAAGATGTGAAAATATCATGATGTGACAGGTTATAAATACTGAGGTGCAACTGCTCTTACCAATATTTCTAAATCTTATGACAGCTAAAGTGTCTTAAATATGCATACTTCAGATAAATCATTTAAAACATTAATTAAACAGTATTTTTCTGTCTCTTCCAGCACATTATAATTACACCCTACCTTCAATTCTAATCATTAAAATGCTTTAGAAATCATATTAAAAAAATAATTAATGCCTGAATATCAATCTTGAAACATCTTTTAGATGATTTGTCTATTATAAGTTATGAAAAATGCTTATTTTAGTTTATTCACTCTATGAAATGTTAGTTAATCACCCCTATGAAATAGTCCCTGTGGAATGTTCAACAGGAAGTTGCATCATCCAGATTTCCTGAAGATTATGTGAAGAAGAAATGTATGCTCTCTCATTCTTTTTACTATATTTTCAATGATATTGTGATATTGGCTTTAAGTGAGATTATTTTGCTTTGAACCTACAACTCTGTTACCTAATATATATATATATATATATATATATATATATATATATATATATATATATATATATATATATATATATGCCACCCCAGTGGCAACGTCTTGTAGTCTGATTACCCCTGTCTTGCTTACATTTAATAACAGTATTCCTGTTTCCTTTACTCAGGGAACCAATTTCCCCTTATGTCTTGCTCTAAATTGTTTCTCCTAATGTGCGGGCTAGCAGACTTTCACTTAACATCACGTCAAACGGCGCTAATCCTTAGAAAACAGAATGACATTGTAGAAGTCGAGAGCTGTGAAACACACTGGGGTGGGGGGAGTGGGTCTGGGACCACTTAATCGCCTTTTCTATCTCTCTTTTATTCGATTAATCCTCGCCACAGCTGTTTGAGACACAGTTCGCTTGTCTAATGGACGTCCTTCCCTGCTGTGAGCTGTAATTGAAAAATGAAGGTTCACACCCTGTTCTTCCTGGCTGCCGTGTGTAGGGCAAATAAACTGTTCTCAAACTGCTGCTTGTCTGTTTATGTTTTGTTTCAAAAGTGATGATTTTTTTTTTGTCTGAAAATAGAATTAGCACAGATGTGGTGTCTGAAATCTGTTTGTTTAGTTTGTGTGTGTGAAGTATGACAGAAAACAGACAAAAAGGAAAGTCGCAAAGTTAAAATCTGTCATAGCAGCCATTTTGAAGCCTTTCTTTCTTTATCTGTCACTCTGAAACACTGTTACTATTTTTCTTTCCCCTAATTCTTTTGACTTTTACTTTCTACATTACAAAAAAAAAATCCTTTACGTAATCCATTTTCAGTGGAATAATATATTTGTAACATCACAAGGCTTTTTAACAGATGTGACAAGAATGAGATCTGTATCTCATCAATGCAATCTGCATTGAATTCTGGCAGCTAGTGATTATCATGCTAGCTATCATTTTATCATGCTAGTTATTATATTATCATGCTAGCTAACATTTTATCATGTTAGCTATTATATTATCATGCTAGCTAACATTTGAGAGATTAGGAATAAAACTATTGGTAGATAGCCTTATCTAATGTTTTCCCATGTTCCTATATTTCCATTCAGTTTAAGTTTATTTAATCATTAGGGAGGCATTTAATGAGTATTTGTGGAAGGAGTCTCCAGTGTCAGCACTTTGTAACAGTTTTTGTAATATGACAAGCTGCATTTTTTTGTCCTATTAACTTCAAGAGAGAGAGAGAAAACAGATAGGCTGGTGAAGGAACTGTTTATAGCTGCTATAACGTAAGTGAGACCAGGTACGAACTTGTCTCCTGGCTGTTCCACAACATTAAATGCAACTATAAACAGATAAATCTAGCATGTGTTGTATGTTTCAGGAGTAAAATAATCAACTGTCGGGTGGTAACAGTAACTCTGCTTCATACACCACCCCACTGTTGTGCTTTTCTGTGACATTTTTTAATGTGCAAATGGTACTGATCTAAGCAACATCAGTAGCTTCTATTACTTTCTTATAAACTGGCAAAATTAAACTTGTATAAAACTAAAGGAGCGAAAGTAAGACATCAAACTTGGCTGAACAACTACAATTTCCGAAAGAGGTCCACTGTGTCCAAAAGATTTTTGACCAAAGTGTTCACTGTTTAGTTACGCAAACAAGCCATTTTTGTAGAATATGTATTTTAAATTAAAATGCATACTCATGCACTTCCTCTCACTGGATTCTATTCGAAAGCATTATTGCTTGTCTGTGTATTGCCTATTTTTCAGCAAATGATATTTTTCAAAACCCTTCACATGAACCCCTCTGTAATTGCAGCTCTTGTTTTTAGACAAATTATAATTATAAGTTATAATTAGAGTGTCGAATTAACCTCTAAATGATCAATTGCTCAGAGTAAACTGTAACTGCTTTTTTAAAAAATATAAAATATGCTTACAAATGTTAGTACAGGAACAGTTATGTCAATAAGAGCCAAATCAATTTGCATTAATCTGCTCCCTTGCAGGGGGGAAAATCTATGCAGATTATTTAAACTTCATTAAACGAATGCGTTTCATATTATAGAGCTAGTCAGTAATGGATGAGGCTCGTTTTTATGCAACAGATTCATTTTTGAATTCTCTTTGCATGCGATATTAAAATATTACAAACACAAACAAGTAATTAAATGCAGCTGGGTTTGTGCAATAAAAAATAATGCCACTTCAGTTAAGCATTCTTTACTTACAAAGATTTCCTTTTCATACAGTGCATTCAGAAAACATTGTGGTCATTTTTCTTTATTCTTTTTTGTTTGTCTAACAATAAAAAATAAAATAACTTACTCAGTAATTTGTTGTGTGTGTTTTTTTTATTGAAATCTACAGTAACTCTGCTTCATACACCACCCCACTGTTGTGCTTTATTGTGATGTTTTGTGCAAATGGTATTACTGATCTAAATAATATCTTTTTTAGACATTCAGTAGCTATAAGCTTCCATTATTTTCTTATAAACTGGCAAAATTAAACTTGTAGCTCCTATACAAAATTAAAGGAATGAACATTAGACATCAAACTTGGCTGAACGACTACAATTTCCGTAAGAGGGCCACTGTGGCCAGTTTGTTACAGTCTGAACCCATCTTGGGTTGATGCCACAAGCTTGTCACAGGCTGAATAGGGAACCATGCTGTAATGCTATTTTCAGGTCTCTCCAGATCTTTAATCAGGTCTCTGGCTGGGCCGCTCATTCACATACTCATCTTAACGTTATTCATAGCTGTATATTTTTCCGTCATTATCATGTTGGAATCTAATGTCCTACCTGCCCTAGAGCATGTTTCTTGTTCACTCAAGTCCCTGTACTTTGATCTGCTGCAGTCTCAGCTGGTGAAAAACATATCCACAGCATGATACTACAACCACCATGTTTCACAGTAGAAATGTAATGCCTGGTATTCAGGGAAAAGTGTTCAACATTGGTTTTATCAGATCATAGATTCTTGTTTGTCGTGGCCTGAGAGTACTTTTGGTATTTTGTATAATGTCAAATGAGCTGTGATGAGGGCTTTTACCTGAGAAGTGCCTTCCGTCCGTCTTCTCTTCCAGACATGCTGCAGAAAAGGTTGTCCTTTTGGCAGGTTCTCACATCTCCACACAGGACCTCTGCCATTCCATCAGAGGGAACTTTCTTCATAGCCACTTCCGTGACTAAATTCCATATTCCTGTTTACTCTAGGAAAATACTGGATGGTTTAGCACTTGTTCCTTTTAAGAATTATGGAGGCCACTATGTTCTTCAGGACCTTCAAAACTGCAGAAAATTTTTAACCTTTTCCCAGATCTGGGCCTTGACACATTTGATATAAAAGTTTTATTGGCAAAAATACAAGGAATTAAATGGGAAAACAGGCAAAAAGTTCAATAACAATGAATCAAGTAGAGCCAAAATGACCAATCCAAAAGGGAAACCCAAGAAAGCAAATATTGATAAAGAGCTGGTGATTCTAGGAGTTTAGGTTCATGGTGATCTGAGAGTTTGTAACAGTGGGATGTACTCTAGCACAAGCCTGATTGTCATCTGGAAAGGTTCAGATTGGATTATTTGTCAGAATACAAAAAAGTGTTACTACAGGGAACTGAATTCTTTCTGAATACACAATAGATATATCCACGTTCTGAATTCTGTGTAATTATTCTACTGTGAGAGCCAGATTAACATCCAAAATGCTTATTTTTGGGGATTTTTACAGCATTGGATTTCAACAATACTTAATTATTTTAATGCATTTTACTGTCATGCAGTAATGTAGAAATGTCTCCCATAATTCATCGCACTATTCCTCTTTGGCAGTCTCAGCAAGTTGGAAAACTGCCAATTTCCTTGGATTAAATCCTTCCAGCTTTAAGAGCTTGTTAAATCTTTAATCAGGATCGGCGCTTTTATCGAGACCGAGTCAAGCCTCAATTAAGGCCTGTCGCTCTTCTTCTGCTACATGTTTCTCCTCAGATTTAGAGAAGTGACTGCAATGTGGACCGAGTTATGTAAGGATTTAAGAAAGAAACAGTTGCTCTGGCAGCTGACAGTGATGAATTACCTCATGCTTAAGTAATTCTGTGAGCGTGTTGTCTTTCTCAGAGTTATGAAGAGTTACAATCCGCCCACCCCCACCTCCACCAGCCTAAAACAAAACTTCTGAAACTTAATATGAAAGTGGATATTTATAAGTGATATTTACAATGCTGTTCAAAGGTTTGGAACAATGTACTGCTGGAGGTCTGATTGGTCAGATGTTGATTAATTTACTATAACAGCAGCTCTGACAGTAGTGCAGCTGCAGATCACAGGTTTATATTAATGCGCTTGTATATTAATACCTTATCGTTTCTATAGTAATGGTTCATTCACAAGGACTTGTACGGTTGATGCTCCAGATAACCGTGTTAAATACTATGTTTTTTGTGATTGATGATATGGCAAGGTTGTCTATGAGGAGATGTTTATTTAACATTTATGGAAGGAGTCCCCAGTGTGAAAAAACAGCCTGCCAAGGGGCAGATTATTTAAAGCTGCTATAACATAAATGAGAACAGGAACTTAACTTATTCTGAGGGATGTTCTGCAACAATAAGTGCAGCTTCAGATGGAAAGAATTTACATGTTGCTGTGGTGTAAGAGGAATAAAACACTTCAAGTAATTGAAAGAAAAGCTGACTAGCAAAGAGAATGATTTTTGTGTGGAAAACGGAGCTAAAATACTAAATCGAATATGTAAAGTACCTTCTTAATTCTGGTTTGCTATTACTTAGGGCTGCATCGTAAAAACTGGTATTGCATTTCTTGGGAAACACAAAGGATCTGAATAAATCTAAGGAAAAAATCTCTCATGTTTATAATTTTGGGATGAATTGCAACAAACAAATAATGATAACATGAGGATTTCAGGGTTTCGGGGGGTTTTTTTCCCCCATGATTGGGATATTTATTATGATATTTATGTATTTGTTAGCTTGTTGAATAATATGTAATGGAATCCTGTTTAAATTATAAAATGTCTTTTTATTAAATGATTAAACAGTTCCTGACACTCCTGAGTTATGAAACCTAGGAAGCCGGGCTAATCTGATTCATCCTCGTAATTTTCTGGTGGGTTTAAATCATGTCATAGCCTTGAACTGATCGCTGTACTATAAGTAACTCACTCACAATGATGGGATAACAAACATCCCCACACCATGTTAAAGGTCCGGATGTGTTGGCCATGACTCCTGCTTTATCATTTATAGAGACAAAGATGACAAAGCTGTTGATCTCCCCCTGGTGGTGGTGGTGGTTTAGTGGTGGATGACTTGTATACCAAACTCTCAAATTCAGTTTGTTTTTAGTTGTGCTGGATGAAACCCAGTGCTGTAGTTCTTACTGGTATGTAAAACCTTGTCAAAGTAATGACAAGAACTTACACGTGAGCTTTTGAAGACAGGGTTCAGTTAGGATTTTGGACGTTGAGGAAGCTTCGTTCATGTGCCAACAATATGGACACAGCCCCACTCAATTCATGTGTTATTGATAAGTTTCATAGCATTGTCTCTGTATCTCAATTCTGAAGGTCTCTAGTTTGTGTCATGATGTACTGGAACCAAACAGTTTTCTGTTCTTGGAATGTGTTGTTTTGAGCATTCCTGATCACCCCGCCTTTTGCCCTCACTCACTCTCTCTTGGTTCTTCTTCTTTGTCTCTGGTAGAATAGACATCTTTAGTTCTTATATCACTCGAACCTATGTAAAATATGTTTTGATTTTATCTGTGACTTGCTCCAATTGACATTTATCATTCTTTATCATTATTTCTGTGTGTATATACACTATGCTTTCTGAATATTAAATCTAAGAAGCTTTCACTGAATGATGGTGTCGGTGGGACTT
Source organism: Ictalurus punctatus (assembly GCF_001660625.3). Lineage (NCBI taxonomy): Eukaryota > Metazoa > Chordata > Actinopteri > Siluriformes > Ictaluridae > Ictalurus > Ictalurus punctatus. The sequence continues at coordinate 18,480,181 of NC_030417.2, read as the reverse complement.
CTTCCTGGTACCAGACGAGAGGAAATCCGCCAGAGCAGGGTTCAAATTCTGGTTCTGTGACTGGTATTGGGCATGAAGTTAACAGTTATTAAATGGACTTCTCAATATTTTTATATAGAAATCTGCTCAAAACAAGTTTTCTTGCCTAATTCAACCCATAAATTTCAGATTTCTATTAAGTGGAATGTTAATCAGCTGAAGACATTACACTCTACATTATTACTGTAAATTTAAATGAATGCAATTGTTGGCAATTTGCCGTGATGTATAAGGAATATGAAACATGGTGCAGAATGCTGTTACAGGAAACTAATCAACTTTGGTGACTCTTTGGTAGCATCACATCACGCCAAAATTGATTATTTTCCTATAACAGCACGACCCAAAATGTTTTATTAGCATCACCATCACATAGCAAATGTCTCATGGTACATTCTCTTTTCATAAAACATCACTCACAGATCATACATCATACATGCAAATGTTAGATTTTATTCGTAGCTTAGATCAGCTCATGAGCCAAAAGAAATAAAGAGATATGTGCTAGATATGATATGTCCTGATTACAATGGGTCATGGCACCAAATCCATATGCATTTAATCCAGTAGTGAAAGATAAAATTCTATATAATGATAGGTGTGTGTGTGTGTGTGTGTGTGTGTGTGTGTGTGTGTGTGTGTGTGTGTGTGTGTATGTACAGCATAATCAATATTTCAAATCCAATGAATCTATGAATCTAGATCTATAATTAGCCTAGATGTGTATGTACTGTATATTTGCTATTTTCTTACAAATTGTTGCAACCCGAAACCACAAAACGGGGGCGATTTGGCTTGTTCAGCATTTTGTGTATTACTTGTTTCCCAGCAACATGCAGTTACAAGATGCTAAAAAGAAGAAGAAGAAAAGAAAAATGCTACGTAAGTGCATACTGTGGTGTTTGTTTTATATAGATATATTTCTATGTATGATTTTGCAGAGAGTACCAGCTCTAAAGGAAAGTTCTGGAAGCTCAACAGCTTCATGAAGCTGGAGTTCGAGTCTTGATGGGTCTCCTTCGCACTGGAATGACAGGCGGAGTGGCAGCGGCATTGGCTTTTTCTGTCTTCAGCTCATCAATGAAGGTCTCGATAGGAGTGAACTTATCGGTCAGCTCGCCAAGGTGGGCCTTCAAGGCATTGAACTCCTTGTACAAGTCATCCAAAGCCTCAGACAGAGGCTGGATCCTGGAAAAACAAAAGGAAAAAGAAAAAAACAAAAATGTAACTGATATGACCACTAGCGAGTGTAAATATCCTTGACTTGTATACAAACCATACTAAGTTAACCATCCAGGAAGTTCCTGATTGAGCATGTGGCATTTCCAGTAGCCATAATGACACGGTCTGCTCTGAAATAAATCCAGGAACTTGAGTTCCAGGCTTTGCTGCAAACCCCAAACTAGCAATTTTCATTCCGAATATAGATTTTTCTCTACTCAGAGAATGTTTATGGTCTGCTAACTTGATGATGGGATGATGGAAAGTAAAGAGGTGATGGGGGGGGGGGGGGGGGCACAACTTGACATCACGCTACCTGGAGTAATCAGGCAGCAAGGTCTGGTGGTCATTCTGCAGAAGGTTCTTCACTTGGTTCAAGATATCAAATCTCCAGTCATCCAGAACTTGAGTCAAATTCGCCACACCTCGTATGTTCACTTTCTCAGCTGGAAAGGCATTTTAATTAAATTAAATGATAAAAGGTCATGTCAATGTTTTGGGGTTTTTTGTCCTACATATTTGTCGTTCTTGATTACAGAAAGTAACTCACATCCATCACGATAGTTCCATTCTTTACTAGCAGGGCGTTTCTTTTGGCCGAACACAACAACCACGGCTAGAGCGAGGAGGAGCAAGCTCACCCTGAATCCCATCCTGGCAAGCAAAACATAAAAACACAAAAATGGGTGGAGGAACATAAACTCTGAGATGTTTAGATGTTTCTATCCCACTGCAGGAACATTCCGTACCCACATCCTTATCCCAGATCCCATTTGGAATAAAGTGGCTATTGCTTTCTGGATAAGTGCATTAAGATGAACATAAACAGCAAATGTATGTATTTCCATACATTTTATCAAAGTCTCCCAAGAGTTCATTAGGTCCATATGAACCACCTTAAATTTACCTTCAAAATCAACTGCCTTACAAATAATCAGTAATCTTCACATCTATAGCCTGAAATAGCTGCATAGATATATGCTCTAATTGAACTACCTTAAAAATATTACATAACCAGTTTATATGTTTACTATATTTTGAGATGTTTTGTCTCAAATTCACATTTTCAACATTTTCGAGCTGTAAATAGTTCCATAAATTTACTACTTTAAAAATCCTGTGTAATCTTTACTTTTACAGCTTTCAATTTTGGCTTAATAAATTTACTCTAGAGATGAACTGATATAAGAATCATGAAAATTAACTTTTCCAACATTGTTGAGCTCTAAATGGCTCCATAATTTTACTTTGGAGATCTTTTTTTTTTTTTTTTTTTTTTTAAAAAGATCTTTTGAAAAATTTTGAGATTACCTTTAAAAAAAATTCTTTAATCCTTAAATAATCTTTACTTTTACATCTTGACTTCTGTCTCAAATCTTTATCTTTCCATCTTGAAGTGCTTCTCAAATTCACTTTACCAACATTGTTGAGCTCTGGCTCCATAATTTTACTTTTACAGATCAGCTGCCTTAAAAATTCTGTTTAATCTTTACTTTTCCATCTTTAAGCTTTATTTCAAATTTTCAATTTTCCTTTATATTTACATAATGAGTTCTGTCCCAAATTCATGTTTTACAATTTATTGATCTCTAAATGGCTCCATGAATTTACTCTGAAGAATAACAGCCTTCAAAACTCTGCACAATCTTTATCTTTCCATCTTGAAATTTTGCTTCAAATTCACTTTTCCAACATTTTTTTTTATCTCTAAATGGCTCCACAGGTTTACTCTACAGAACAGCAGTCATATAAATCCTGCATAATCTGTACTTTTAGATCTTTTAAATTCCGTCTCAAATTTGAGCGGTAATTGGCTCCAAAAATTTGTTTTGCGGATGAACTAGCTTCAAATCCCAACATTTCTAAACTCTAAATACTTTCATAACCAATTCTGGACAATAACTGACTTAAAAAATGTGCATAATCTTTACTTCTACATCTTTCAATTCTGTCTCAAATTCACTTTATTTCTATGTTTGACCTCTAAATCACTTTATAATTTATTCTAGGCTTTAACTTTCTTAAAAATCCTGCATAATCTTTACGTTACATCTTTAAATTTAGTCTCATATTCAATTATTTTTCCTTTTTTTTATTTTTTTTTTAGCTGTAATAGGGTTTTTAAAAAATCCTGCATAATCTTTCCTAGTAACTTTTAAGCTTTGTCTAAGAAAATATTATTTCCCCTTTCTGAATGCCTCCAAAATTTAACTTAAATCATAAATTGTATGTTTAAAAACAACATAAATTAACTGTGTTAAACTGTGTTCTGCATAATTGTTACTTTCACATCTTCAAATTTGGTCTCAAATTCATGGGTTGTTTTGTTTTTTGTTTTTGAGCTGTAATTGGCTCCATAACTTTACTCTAGAGATCTTAAAAGCTCAACATTTTTACCTATTGCTCCATAACCTCACACTGGAGCTCAAATACCTCAGAATCCTGCATGTGCACACCACATTTAACTCTCAGCCCGTATAAAGCACATAGATATATTTAAAAAAAAATTATGAATTGCAATATTCATGTGCATAATAATAAGCTAAAAGAATTACAAATACCTGTTAGTAAGTATGGCTGTGTGCTCTCAGTAGTGCGCCTCAGTAGTGTCCAGACAGAGTCTCCAGCCTCAGTACATAGCACACGCTTTAGAAAGCACTGAATATACAAAACACACACCCTCTCATTTCCTTTCCATCATCTGAGCTGCCACACACACACACACACACACACACACACACACACACACACACACACACACACACACACATAAGCAAGTATAAGCAAGTCGTTGTGATTTGTATTGGATTTTCACCTGCAGGTTCATAACATTCTTCAAGTGAAAATAAAAAGTTCAAGTTGTGGCAGATAGAGGCCATGAAAAGAGAAAGGTTGTTTTTTTGTTGTTTTTTTTAAATGGAGTAAGTAAACAAAAACAGCTAAAAATGCACAATGATGTAGCATAATATAGATATATATGGTGTTATGTGTTACTTGCCTTTTTTTTTTTTTTTTTTTACATTTACTCATTTCACAGTGAAAAAAAAAAAAATTCCATCAGTAGAAAAATGTTTTCATTTTTTTCATTATGTATTCAGTCCTGTATGCAAATTAGACTAAATTGTCACAAAAATGTCACAAAAACTTATTTCATTAAAATTTTTTTGAGTTTCACAGAACAATTAATCAGAATATAGTTGTTGTTGTTGTTGTTGTTGTTGTATTTATTTATTCAAATTTTACATCATTATGTCATTATTATTATTGTTGTTATTACTAATAATGTTTATATTAATATATTTATTATTATACAATTATTATAGTAATTATTTGTTAGTAATTCTTATTTTTTGACAATTAATTAAACATATAGTTCTATTGTTATTTTATTAATTCATTAATTTATTTTAAAAAAGCTATAAAAGCATGACGTATGATAATGAAGCAGTGTTTTGCTTATTATCAGTCTTTTGCATAATGAACTTCAACATCAAATATAAAAAACACGTTTAAAAACGAACAGAAAATATGTATAAAATCTATATTTGTAACATAAAACTTTAATATATTTACACGATTTATTTTATGTACAGCAAAAAAAAAAGCTATAGGGCTTTTAATGCGCAAACCGGAAGTGATTTCCGGTTCCGGTACTGTTGCTAAGTAACGGAATCTTGTATGTCGCTGTACAGGCTATGATGCTGCTTAGCATCTAAGTAGCTCGTGAGAGATAATTTCGTGCTATAATTGTATTTATTTTAATTAATAAATGAATAAAGTGTTTAGACATGATGCTGACTCCGATTAAAGACGGCGAATTCACCGCTACGGTTTATAAACTGGTGAGTTTTTGCTAACTTTAAGGCTTGTTAGCTTAGCTACCTCGCGCGCTACGATAATGTCACAACACTGTTTTACACGCCATTAATAAGTATTTTATTGTGTTGTGTATTTTTCTCTAATATTTGTGTGGTTTTTTTTTAAATAAAGCGTGTATTATTTATTATTAATTTTATTTGAAGATTAAAGATGGACGTTATGGAGACGCTATACACATCCTCAGCAATGAACTTCAAAAACACATAAAGGTAAGTCACATTTCTTTCTTTCTCAGTGTTTGGTTATATTAGGATAATTAATGTTGTAATTGGAAATAATTTATAATAACCGATACATTATATTATATTACGCACTGATTTCTCACGAGCCATCTAGATGCACGTGACCACAGATGTTTGCACCCCCCTGTTTTTTTTTTTTTTTTTTTTTTTCACGTGTCTTGAAAACTGTGAAAACTTGTCAGATGTGCACATTTACAAGTGTTTAGTTGTGTTCATGGGGGAAATGATTGTATTATCATAAAAAAAGTAATAAATGTGCGTCTTAACACCGGCCCATTCTTTCAGTTATCTAATCAGACAATCATGTGGCAGAAGCAGTGCATAAAATCATACAGATATGGGTCAAGAGCTTCCATTAATGTTCAGGTCAGAATGGGGAAGACATGTGATCTAAGTGACGGACGGTGGCATAGTTATTGGTACCCGTTTGAGTATTTCAGATACTGATGTATTCCCGGGATTTTAAAACATAAAAGTCTCTAGAGTTCACACAGAATGGTGTGAAAAACAACAAAAACAAACCACTCAGTGAGTGTCAGTTCTGTTGTTGATGATAGAGGTCAGAAGAGAATAGCCAGATTGTTTGAGCTGAAGGGAAGGGTACATTTATTCAAATAACCACTATTTACAACAGCAGTGAGCAGAAAAGCATCTCAGAACATGTCAAACAGTGAGGCAGATGAGCAACAACAGCAGAAGCCCACATCTTGCTCCTTGACACATTGCCTAAATGTAAATATTTAAAATCAGTAAACTTGCAGTCTGTACATGCTGTGAGTGTTCTATAATAATCATAATAATACACTTTATTTTATAGAGCGCCCTTAAAAGCAGCTTCTCAAAGCGCTGTACACAAAATAAGCAGTACACTGAAAAAATAAAAAAAATTTAAAAGATAATAATAATAATAATAATAATAATAATATAAGTAGACCTCAGCAGTCAAATGCAAGTTTAAAAAAGTATGTCTTGAATTGAGCGTTAGAAATGCCAAAGGTCTGAGCTTCCCTAAGTTCAAGAGGAAGAGAGTTCCAAAGGGATGTAGCATAGACAGATATGTAATGAGGAGCCAAGTCATGTAATGCTTTGTATGTCAGCATCATAATTTTAAAATCGACACGGAACCAGACCAGGAGCCAGGAGTCAGTGGAGGGACTCCAAAGCAGGAGTAATATGATTGTATTTCCTGGTGGAGTGTTCTATGACTGTTCCCTAGAGCTGTGAGTGTTCTATGACTGTTCCCTAGAGATGTGAGTGTTCTATGACTGTTCTCTAGAGCTGTTAGTGTTCTATGACTGTTCTCTAGAGCTGCGAGTGTACTGTGACTGTTCCCTGGAGCTGTGACTGTTCTATGACTGTTCTCTAAAGCTGTGAGCATTCTCTGACTGTTCTCATCATGCTGCTAGTGTTCTAAGACTGTTCCCTGGAGCTCTTAGTGTTCTATGACTGTTCCCTAGAGCTGTGAGTGTTCCGTGACTGTTCCCTAGAGCCATGAGTATTCTGACTGTTCTCTAGAGCTGTGAGTGTTATATGACTGTTCCCTAGAGCTGTGAGTGTACTATGACTGTTTCCTAGAGCTGTGAGTGTTCCGTGACTGTTCTCTAGAGCTCTGGGTGTTCCGTGACTGTTCTCTAGAGCTCTGGGTGTTCTATGACTGTTCTCTAGAGCTCTGCGTGTTCTATGACTGTTCTCTAGAGCTGTGAGTGTTCTGTGACTGTTCTCTAGAGCTGTAAGTGTTCTATGACTGTTCTCTAGAGCTGTGAGTGTTCTATGACTGTTCTCTAGATCTGTATGTGTTCCGTGACTGTTCCCTAGAGCTGTGAGTGTACTATGACTGTTCCCTAGATCTGTGAGTGTTCCGTGACTGTTCCCTAGAGATGTGAGCGTACTATGACTGTTCCCTAGAGCTGTGAGTGTACTATGACTGTTCCCTAGAGCTGTGAGTGTTCCGTGACTGTTCTCGTCATGCTGCTAGTGTTCTATGACTGTTCCCTAGAGCTGTGAGTGAACTATGGCTGTTCCCTAGAGCTGTGACTGTTCTATGACTGTTCTCTATAGCTGTGAGTGTTCCGTGACTGTTCCCTAGAGCTGTCAGTGTTCCGTGACTGTTCCCTAGAGCTGTGAGTGTACTATGACTGTTCTCTAGAGCTGTGAGTGTTCTATGACTGTTTTCTAGAGCTGTGAGTATTCTATGACTGTTATCGTCATGCTGCTAGTGTTCTAAGACTGTTCCCTGGAGCTCTTAGTGTTCTGTGACTGTTCCCTAGAGCTGTGAGTGTTCCGTGACTGTTCCCTAGAGCTGTTAGTGTTTTGACTTTTCTCTAGAGCTGTGAGTGTTCTATGACTGTTATCTAGAGCTGTGAGTGTTCTATGACTGTTCTCTAGAGCTGTGAGTGTTCTATGACTTCCCTAGAGCTGTGAGTGTTCTGACTCTTCTCTAGAGCTGTGAGTGTTCTATGACTGTTCCCTAGAGCTGTCAGTGTTCTATGACTGTTCCCTAGAGCTGTGAGTGTTGTATGACTGTTCCCTAGAGCTGTGAGTGTTCTGACTGTTCTCTAGAGCTGTCAGTGTTCTATGACTGTTATCTAGAGCTGTGAGTGATCTATGACTGTTCTCTAGAGCTGTGAGTGTTCTATGACTGTTTTCTAGAGCTGTGAGTGTTCTATGACTGTTCTCTAGAGCTGTGAGTGTTCTATGACTTCCCTAGAGCTGTGAGTGTTCTGACTGTTCTCTAGAGCTGTGAGTGTTCTATGACTGTTCCCTAGAGCTGTGAGTGTTCTGACTGTTCTCTAGAGCTGTCAGTGTTCTATGACTGTTCCCTAAAGCTGTGAGTGTTCTATGACTGTTCCCTAGAGCTGTGAGTATTCTGACTGTTCTCTAGAGCTGTCAGTGTTCTATGACTGTTATCTAGAGCTGTGAGTGATCTATGACTGTTCTCTATAGCTGTGAGTGTTCTATGACTGTTTTCTAGAGCTGTGAGTATTCTATGACTGTTATTGTCATGCTGCTAGTGTTCTAAGACTGTTCCCTGGAGCTCTTAGTGTTCTGTGACTGTTCCCTAGAGCTGTGAGTGTTCCGTGACTGTTCCCTAGAGCTGTTAGTGTTCCGTGACTGTTCTCTAGAGCTGTGAGTGTTCTGACTGTTCTCTAGAGCTGTGAGTGTTCTATGACTGTTATCTAGAGCTGTGAGTGTTCTATGACTGTTCTCTAGAGCTGTGAGTGTTCTATGACTTCCCTAGAGCTGTGTGTTCTGACTGTTCTCTAGAGCTGTGAGTGTTCTATGACTGTTCTCTAGAGCTGTCAGTGTTCTATGACTTCCCTAGAGCTGTGAGTGTTCTGACTGTTCTCTAGAGCTGTGAGTGTTATATGACTGTTCCCTAGAGCTGTGAGTGTACTATGACTGTTTCCTAGAGCTGTGAGTGTTCCGTGACTGTTCTCTAGAGCTCTGGGTGTTCCGTGACTGTTCTCTAGAGCTCTGGGTGTTCTATGACTGTTCTCTAGAGCTCTGCGTGTTCTATGACTGTTCTCTAGAGCTGTGAGTGTTCTGTGACTGTTCTCTAGAGCTGTAAGTGTTCTATGACTGTTCTCTAGAGCTGTGAGTGTTCTATGACTGTTCTCTAGAGCTGTGAGTGTTCTATGACTGTTCTCTAGAGCTGTGAGTGTTCTATGACTGTTCTCTAGAGCTGTGAGTGTTCTATGACTGTTCTCTAGAGCTGTGAGTGTTCTATGACTGTTCTCTAGAGCTGTGAGTGTTCTATGACTTCCCTAGAGCTGTGAGTGTTCTGACTGTTCTCTAGAGCTGTGAGTGTTCTATGACTGTTCCCTAGAGCTGTGAGTGTTCTGACTGTTCTCTAGAGCTGTCAGTGTTCTATGACTGTTCCCTAAAGCTGTGAGTGTTCTATGACTGTTCCCTAGAGCTGTGAGTGTTCTGACTGTTCTCTAGAGCTGTCAGTGTTCTATGACTGTTATCTAGAGCTGTGAGTGATCTATGACTGTTCTCTATAGCTGTGAGTGTTCTATGACTGTTTTCTAGAGCTGTGAGTATTCTATGACTGTTATTGTCATGCTGCTAGTGTTCTAAGACTGTTCCCTGGAGCTCTTAGTGTTCTGTGACTGTTCCCTAGAGCTGTGAGTGTTCCGTGACTGTTCCCTAGAGCTGTGAGTGTTCTGACTGTTCTCTAGAGCTGTGAGTGTTCTGACTGTTCTCTAGAGCTGTGAGTGTTCTATGACTGTTATCTAGAGCTGTGAGTGTTCTATGACTGTTCTCTAGAGCTGTGAGTGTTCTATGACTTCCCTAGAGCTGTGTGTTCTGACTGTTCTCTAGAGCTGTGAGTGTTCTATGACTGTTCTCTAGAGCTGTTAGTGTTCTATGACTTCCCTAGAGCTGTGAGTGTTCTGACTGTTCTCTAGAGCTGTGAGTGTTATATGACTGTTCTCTAGAGCTGTGAGTGTTCTATGACTGTTCCCTAGAGCTGTGAGTGTACTATGACTGTTTCCTAGAGCTGTGAGTGTTCCGTGACTGTTCTCTAGAGCTCTGGGTGTTCCGTGACTGTTCTCTAGAGCTCTGGGTGTTCTGTGACTGTTCTCTAGAGCTCTGCGTGTTCTATGACTGTTCTCTAGAGCTGTGAGTGTTCTGTGACTGTTCTCTAGAGCTGTAAGTGTTCTATGACTGTTCTCTAGAGCTGTGAGTGTTCTATGACTGTTCTCTAGAGCTGTGAGTGTTCTATGACTGTTCTCTAGAGCTGTGAGTGTTCTATGACTGTTCTCTAGAGCTGTGAGTGTTCTATGACTGTTCTCTAGAGCTGTGAGTGTTCTATGACTGTTCTCTAGAGCTGTGACTGATCTGTGACTGTTCTCTAGAGCTGTGACTGATCTGTGACTGTTCTCTAGAGCTGTGAGTGTTATATGACTGTTCTCTAGAGCTGTGAGTGTTCTATGACTGTTCTCTAGAGCTGTGAGTGTTCTATGACTGTTCCCTAGAGCTGTGAGTGTACTATGACTGTTTCCTAGAGCTGTGAGTGTCCCGTGACTGTTCTCTAGAGCTCTGGGTGTTCCGTGACTGTTCTCTAGAGCTCTGGGTGTTCTATGACTGTTCTCTAGAGCTCTGCGTGTTCTATGACTGTTCTCTAGAGCTGTGAGTGTTCTGTGACTGTTCTCTAGAGCTGTAAGTGTTCTGTGACTGTTCTCTAGAGCTGTGAGTGTTCTATGACTGTTCTCTAGAGCTGTGAGTGTTCTATGACTGTTCTCTAGAGCTGTGAGTGTTCTATGACTGTTCTCTAGAGCTGTGAGTGTTCTATGACTGTTCTCTAGAGCTGTGAGTGTTCTATGACTGTTCTCTAGAGCTGTGAGTGTTCTATGACTGTTCTCTAGAGCTGTGACTGATCTGTGACTGTTCTCTAGAGCTGTGACTGATCTGTGACTGTTCTCTAGAGCTGTGACTGATCTGTGAGTGCTCTCTATAGCTGTGAGTGATCTATGGCTGTTCTCTAGAGCTGTGAGTATTCTATGACTGTTCTCAAGAGCTGTGACTGATCTGTGACTGTTCTCGTCATGTTGTGAGTGTTCTATGACTGTTCCCGACATGCTGTGACTGTTCTTCTGCTGTGTTATTTCTTTTGCAGTCCAGAGCCGCTCTGTCTCTCCTGGGTTACTGCTATTATCATGTGCAGGACTTCACCAATGCAGCAGATTGTTACGAGCAACTCATTCAGCTGCACCCAGAGGTGGAAGACTACAAACTGTACTACGCCCAGTCCCTGTACGGAGGGTGTGCTTTCCAGGACGCAATGAAAGCCACTTTTCTTCTGGACAGCCCTACAAGTCACACAAAGGTCATATGATCCACCCTAATGCAGGAGAAAAATGTCTCTCAAAATGTTCTTACAGTGAATCTGGGGTTTATAAATGAAACCCACTGTTATAGTTAAGGTATTGTAGATGCTTAACAACATCTGTCAACTCCAGAATGGTTGATGATGGTTAAAGTGATTTAGATGTACAGCTGTGAAAGTGATCCACTAGAAAATATAAACTGAAATTAGGCTTTATTTTGATTTCTAGTTCCAGATTTCCAGTTCGATTTTTGGTTTCCATTTCCAGAAATACATTTGTTGTCCAGAAACCAGAAAAACAGTTCCAATATTTGCCATTTGTTACAGGATCTGATGTCCAATATGATTTTTTATTTCTTCTGATATCCGTTCCGCTGGTATCATCTTGGCCCTGATACTGCTTATTATTAGATCAGTGCCGTCTCTATTTATGATGCTTCTTTTAACAGTTTATAAGCAATGCTACAAACTGTAATGCCTTTTTCATAAATAATTATAACGATGTGTATAATGCCTTACAAATACATTATAACATGTGAAGGTATTCGTAAGTGTCACTCTGTAATTGATGTAAATATGACTGCAGTTATAAACTGATCGACACAAAACAGAAAGCAAATGGTACGTGATTTTAAAAAAAAATCCATGAGTCTTTTCTATTCCAGACAAAACAGAATTGATTCAAGTATCTGTTTAAATTATATATATACAGTATCTCACAAAAGTGAGCACACCCCTCACATTTTTGTAAATATTTGATTATATCTTTTCATGTGACAACACTGAAGAAATGACACTTTGCTACAATGTAAAGTAGTGAGTGTACAGCTTGTGTAACAGTGTAAATTTGCTGCCCCCTCAAAATAACTCAACACACAGCCATTAATGTCTAAACCGCTGGCAACAAAAGTGAGTACACCCCTAAGTGAAAATGTCCAAATTGGGCCCAATGTGTCAATATTTTGTGTGGCCACCATTATTTTCCAGCACTGCCTTAACCCTCTTGGGCATGGAGTTCACCAGAGCTTCACAGGTTGCCACTGGAGTCCTCTTCCACTCCTCCATGACGACATCACGGAGCTGGTGGATGTTAGAGACCTTGTGCTCCTCCACCTTCCGTTTGAGGATGCCCCACAGATGCTCAATAGGGTTTAGGTCTGGAGACATGCTTGGCCAGTCCATCACCTTCACCCTCAGCTTCTTTAGCAAGGCAAAAGTCATTATCATGCTGGAATACTGCCCTGTGGCCCAGTCTCCGAAGGGAGGTGATCATGCTCTGCTTCAGTATGTCACAGTACATGTTGGCATTCATGTCTCCCTCAATGAACTGTAGCTCCCCAGTGCCGGCAGCACTCATGCAGCCCCAGACCATGACACTCCCACCACCATGCTTGACTGTAGGCAAGACACACTTGTCTTTGTACTCCTCGCCTGGTTGCCGCCACACACGCTTGACACCATCTGAACCAAATAAGTTTATCTTGGTCTCATCAGACCACAGGACACGGTTCCAGTAATCCATGTCCTTAGTCTGCTTGTCTTCAGCAAACTGTTTACAGCTTTCTTGTGCATCATCTTTAGAAGAGGCTTCCTTCTTGGACGACAGCCATGCAGACCAATTTGATGCAGTGTGCGGCGTATGGTCTGAGCACTGACAGGCTGACCCCCCACCCCTTCAACCTCTGCAGCAATGCTGGCAGCACTCATACCTCTATTTCCCAAAGACAACCTCTGGATATGACGCTGAGTACGTGCACTCAACTTCTTTGGTTGACCATACCGAGGCCAGTTCTGAGTGGAACCTGTCCTGTTAAACCGCTGTATGGTCTTGGCCACCGTGCTGCAGCTCAGTGTCAGGGTCTTGGCAATCTTCTTATAGCCTAGGCCATCTTTATGTAGAGCAACAATTCTTTTTTTCAGATCCTCAGAGAGTTCTTTGCCATGAGGTGCTATGTTGAACTTCCAGTGACCAGTATGAGGGAGTGTGAGAGTGATGACATCAAATTTAACACACCTGCTCCCCATTCACACCTGAGACCTTGTAACACTAACAAGTCACATGACACCGGGGAGGGAAAATGGCTAATTGGGCCCAATTTGGACATTTTCACTTAGGGGTGTACTCACTTTTGTTGCCAGCGGTTTAGACATTAATGGCTGTGTGTTGAGTTATTTTGAGGGGACAGCAAATTTACACTGTTACACAAGCTGTACACTCACTACTTTACATTGTAGCAAAGTGTCATTTCTTCAGTGTTTTCACATGAAAAAATTTAATCAAATATTTACAAAAATGTGAGGGGTGTGCTCACTTGAGATATTGTGTGTGTGTGTGTGTGTGTGTGTATATATGTGTGTGTATGTGTGTGTATATATATATATATATATATATATATATATATATATATATATATATATATATATATATATATATATATATATATATATAATATTTTACAGCCAGAATATTAAATCATTGACACAGTGCTAATTTAGATTCCTCAATCCGTTCTCGGTCACCCACAGATGATAAAACTTCAAGCTGCTATAAAGTACGGAGAGGAAGACTTTCCAGCCGCAATGGTGAGTTCATGTTTCTAAAGCTAACAACTTTAAATGCCACAGCAACAGTGTTTTCTGTCAACGTTTGTTTTGTTCCTTCTTTACAAAATGGACAACTCTGATTTCAATGAACAGTCCAGCATCTCCCAATCTGTGTGTTTCCACAGACAAGAATTTTGACTGTTTTGATGCAAACAGCTGTTACCGAACTTTTTTTACCACAGCAAGTTTGAATTCTGGAATCTGATTAGTCAGGAGGTGTTGATGCACTTGTTCTAATTCGTTATCATTTTTATAGCAAAAAAAGTGCTGACATTTTCTGTAAGAAGATGTTTATTTAACATTTATGGAAGGAGTCTCTAGTGTCAGCAGGTAAAACTGTAACTTTATGTTTTTTGACATCCTCAAGACAGTCGCGTTTACGTTTTGGAGTTTCTCAGTAATGTGACAAGGAGTGGTTTTTTGTTTTGTCTTATTAATTTGGAGAGAGAAAAAAAGAAGGAATGAGTGTTTATAGCTGCTTTACCATAAGCGAGAATAGGAACTAATTTGTTTCTAATTAAATGTAAGTATAAATGGAAAGGAAGTATGCCGTGACATTCTTTAATAAATTAAATTGTATAATTGTTGGCCATTTGTTGTGGAATAAGGGGAATAAAACACTTTGTAACACTGTTATAGGAAAATAATCAACTTCAGGGTGATAGCTTCATTGCACCACCTCATCCCATCATTGATAATTTTCTTTTAACAGCGTTTCTTTAAGTGATGTATTCCTGATTTCAACAAGTAATTACAGTTACCTGGAGGTTTTGTTGTATCCATACACCATAAGAGCCGCACAACTGCTCTGGAAATAGTATAATAACCGCCGCACTACACGGACTACACTTAAGTTTGCATTAAAAGTGTGTTTGGAATTGGTTTGAAATGTAAACATTCTTGTCCATCATCTGTAGAGATGTAAAAGTAATATTAATGTTCTATTTATACTAACTATTTCCTCTTTCGCTGTTAAGATATGCTGTTATACTGTTGTGTCGTCTCTGGTTTACTGACCACTACATGCAGCTGGAAGTAGCTGATTTGTTGTTTTGGCAAAAATAAAAGTACAAAAAAAATCGTTCCAGGCTTTGGTGGAGCAGTTGCCCATGGATGACCCGGACACTGAAGTGGATCAAGGCTGCTTGCTGTATAAGCTCGGAGAATACGAGAAGGCCTGCGCCAAGTTTACAGGCACCATGCAAGTGCTGGGATACCAGCCAGGTGAACAAGCCAGAGCTTTTTTATTCTTACACACACACACACACGCACACATACACACACATATACACACACACACATACTCACACACACACGCACTCATACACACACATATACACACACACACATACTCACACACACACGCACTCATACACACACATATACACACACACACATACTCACACACACACACACACACACACACACACACACACACACACACACACACACACACACACACAAACACTTCAGTCCACACACTCAGTCAGTTTTATTTGAATGGTTAAAACGACTTACACAGTGAAGATGTTATATATATTCTTTATATAATGAACACATCTTTAAATAATGAACACATATATATAAGGAATAAAACACTCTGTGTCACGATGTTTTAAGAAAATAATCCACATCAAGGTAGTGTGATGAAGCTGAGGTCCTGCTACCAGCCTGAACTTGATTATTTCCCCCTAACAACACATCCTGAAATTTTTTATTTCTTTTACACTACAGCGTTAAGATTAAAGAAGGACACATTATACTTTCTATCCGTTAATAATTACGTTTAATGTGAAATGAGTCAGTGCCTTTTCTTACTTATGTTACAGCAGCTTTAAACAGTCATTCCCTCAGTGGCCTCTCTGATAAGGCATCGGAAAGTTACAGCTTTAAAGAAACGTCTCCAATAACAGCACCTCTTAAGGTTCTGGGATTTTATTCCTCTTACACCACAGTGATTTGCCAATAATTAATGTTTTATTTATTAAAGAATGTCACATTGTCCTTTTTTTAATCTCTTTATAGTTACACTATAGTTACACCATTATAGAGTGCTGAACCTGGAGACTTCACCATAACAACAATTGTTTGATTGAAGGTTTTAATTTATCTATATGTTGCGTCCCTGCTTTAGGTGTTACTTCACAAAGGATAACATATTTGAATGAGCATGTTAATAGAAACAGTGATTTGTAGTCAGAGTTCTGTGCTGTGGTATAATATATTTAAAAATAATTCAGATGCCCCTTTATTAATTAAGATAACTATTCATATCTTAATCTTGAGGTAGTGCAACACACTAATTGTTATGATTGACTTGTTATGAATTCACATCTGTCGTCCTCATTTTGTTGAAAGGGTACGCAAACGTTTGCACTCAAATGCACTGTATATGTACAATTTTAGCACCAAGACACTAAAGAGTGGTATTTAATAGTATGTTTGGCCACATATTTTCTCTGCGAGGGAATCGATGTTTTTATATGTATATATATATATATATATATATATATATATATATATATATTTCCATACGAACAGGAAAAGTGATATGACATGAAATGGTATGTTTACGTTGGCAGGACAAGCCAGCGGCCCTCAGGGTAGTAATTTAGTATTTTTATGGATGTGGTTGTGGTACGGGAGATCTTCATCTTTCACAGTGTTTCATCTGTTTTTCTCATTTCAGATTTGGCCTACAACATCGCTCTCTGTCACTACAGCCTCAAGCAGTACGCTGCAGCGCTCAAGTACATCCGGGAGATCATCGAGCGCGGGATAAGGGAGCACCCAGGTTTACATCCATTCCCCTTCTTGCTTTAAAAATAAGTGGTTGGTTCTTCCACATGGGTGTAACCTTTATTTTCCGTTCCAGCATGAAGCTCTGGGCTTGGCTCTGCTTCTCCAATGAAGTCATTTTTCAAAAATGAGCTTATATAACCGAGATTATGTTCAGGCCAATTTAACCTCAGAAGAAAAACATGATTTCAGTCCCAGATGTCTTTATTCACCTTTATTCACCTAATAGAAATTGCCTGTATTACCAGCAATTAAGATGCAGATAATTGATTAGAATAGATTTTTTTTTTTTTTCAAAAACCGTTGAAATGAAACCTGACCCAAGAAGCACACTGAACAGAAAAGGGTTTATATTCTATTTCTTAATACTCAGCTCTGTGGGGGGTTTTTTATGCACAGAACTCGGAGTCGGCATGACAACCGAAGGGATTGAAGTAAAAAGTGTGGGAAACACGCTCGTGCTGCACGAAACGGCCTTGATCGAAGCCTTTAACCTGAAAGCAGCCATCGAATACCAGCTGAAGAAGTGTGAGTACAAACTACGGACAAAATAACACCGCACTTGTTCTTGAATTCTGATTTCTAATTGGTTAGAAGGTCCTGTATGGTAGCGCATTCAGTGGTATCGCCAAATACCGATTCGTTGTCTTAAGAATAAAACTGAAGTATCATCAAATATTAATAAATTTGTAGCCTTATGAGTTGCAATCACATCATATTCTGGGGAAGCAGATTTCAGTGGTATTGTCAAATATGGAATTGTTGCCCTATGCATCGAAATGGTATCATATTGTATTGTAGCAGATACATTGGTATCGCCAGACATCGAATCACTGACTTAAGAATCAAAATTGTATCATACAAAATTAAGTGGTATCATCAAATATGGAATTGTTTCCTTATGAATGCAAATCGTATCATATCGTGTGGGAGCTTGAGGGTTATACCCCTGTTATAAAACATACAGCTTGTGAATAAAATGAATTTGAGTCACTTGATTTTGTCCTGTTTTTGACCTCTACAGATGATGATGCTCAGGAAGCGCTGACTGATATGCCACCCAGGTCAGAAGAGGTACTTGTCATTTATTATTTTTTCCACGCACTTTTCCATATTTTTGACCTCCGTCTCCATCAGTAACTTGAATAACTTTGCATGTTGAGCTTGTCTTTGCAAGCAGAAGCTCTCAGATCAGCCACATGCCTGTCAGCAGAGAGATTTTTCCTTTTTTTCCAGCAGGCGTGCTCGCTCATGTATGCGACCTTTTTTCTGAGTTCATCAATGAACCTTTTTGGTTTCTGAACAGTGAAATCATGGTAGAATGACTCGAGTTGAAGGTTTTACACACTCACTGGTGTGGAATGAAGGTTCCTCTGTGAATCTGATGGGAGTTTAAGGCTTGTTGGCTGTGGATAACACACATACACACTCGCTTGTGTAAACTGATGAAAAGCTGCAGAGACATGCTTTCTTTCCCATCACCTGGGGAGAAATAATAAACTCAAACACTGGCCCCTTGACTTATGCAAGCTCTCGTCCCAGCCCTGCGGGAAACGTAGTTAGGAGTACTGAGATGTGTCCAGCCGAGTTAGACCCAAGAAAATCAACGAATTGCAACATAAACGCCAAATGTTTATGTGTACGGGTTTGTCTAGAGGTTACAACATTACACGAACAATTATCCGTATTAGGTGAATTTTTATTCATGATTATTTAAAGCTAATTATTGTAAACAAGCAAATATGTGAACATTTTGTTTACAACAGAAGGTTCGTTTGTGCAAAAGAACTAAGTGGATTGGAAGTTAAAGCGGTGTGTTTAGTTTTTTGCTTCCCTCTAGTGCCAAACAGCGATATGGTTACTGTGAAATATGTTTATTATAGGTACAAACTGCGATTTCTCTTGGGAATTATTAACATAGCTTCGTACCATGCATCACATTTCACGTCTATAGTAATTTGAGAAACCCCAGAATAGCAATGTTATATAGCAACGTTAGACATTATACTATTCGGAAATAATATTTTGTTTTAAGAAATATTTTTTTAAATATAGCTGAATATGTTTTAGGCAATATTTTTAAAATACAGCCTATGCCTGTTTTGACAAATATTATTTAAGGAAATATTGTAAAACTATAGCCTGCGTTTGTTTTAAGAAATATATTTTTAAAAAATATATAGCCTTTGTTTGAATTAAGAAATATTGTTTAAAGAAATATTTAAAAATCTATCCAATGTTTGTTTTAACAGGGTTTATACAAGGTGCTTGAAGTACTTAAATTTGGCTTTTTTGAAATTTAAGCCCCTCCAATTTAAACTTGGCCCCTCCAACCAGCATTCATCACTATTATGTTATAGATAATCTGACACCAACCAAAAATGTCAATGTAAACTTTTGTATTTATTTCAAATGTTCACATTAGTACAATTTTCAAACTATAAATGCAAAGAACACTAAAAACTTAAATAAATAACTTCAGGTCAAAAGACCATTAAAAGTTGTGAATAAAAATATAGAGCAAAATATAAATATATAGAACGCTAAAGCATTGCAAAACACTTAAAATAAAAACAATATAAACATAGTACAAACTATATATCTAAAAACTGTTTGTTTGTTTTTTTTGTTTGTTTGTTTTGTTTTGTTTTCTTGGAGAACTAAACCTACATTATAAGGCCAGTGCTCATCAACACCCTTTAAGCATTAAAGATTCTACAAATGCTGCTTACAGGCCTTGGCTAGCGCAAATGCTGTGTTGTCTTATTGAAGGCGGAGACATGATTTCTGTGAGCATGTGCTATGTGATGAATATTTGCAGTGCTGTGGTTTAATGTGAATGGCAGAGAGAGACAACGTTAATAATTGTCTCTCGACTCGGTCACAGCAGGCAGAGTTGGACCCGTGCTCCAGACTGGAGTCTCCACTCCGGAGACCAGAGTATTTTTCATCAGTTACAGAAAACAGTTGTCATTATCCGATCCACTTACCACTGTCTTGTCCTGACAGAAAAGTCCTCTTCATTTTCCTTCACTGGTGTTGTTTTTTGAAAATATCACCGCCGAAAAGTCGATGGGAATGACCTTGGGCCCCTTTCAGGAGGTTTCTGACTGTCATCTTATTGCAAGTCATCCATTGTCACTTCTGTTACCACATTTTTGAGACATTGCAGTGGAGCAAAATATGTCCGCTCTTGAGGGCACCTAACGGCCTGGGGCCCCAAGCAATTGCCTGTTCACAAGCTGCACCCCTGGACATATCTAGCGACTTTTTGGACAAACCTTTACTTTCTGTAGAAGAGAGTGGCCAGTACTGCCCCGAGAGAGATGGTCCTATGAGGTCCTATGCTGCAATGTAAATTATGAGAAAATTAAAGTGTTTTTGAGTTTGGATGCATGTAAACCTCAAAAACGAATATGGGCACATTTAAAAAGCATAACAACTTTAATCAGTTCAGTCACTATTTCATACTCGTTGTCAGTCACTTGGAGTATATTGACATTATGGTGAAGATGCCTGGGAAATGCACATTTAGTACATCATGGCTGGGAAATGGTTCTATATCAAAATAGGTTGTGTTTTTATTATGATTAATAATATATATTTTTTGGAATTTAAAAAATAGAAATAAAGAATATGTTTGATGGCATCTCTTGTATAGTCCTTGAAAACAAAAAAAAAATAGTGCTTGAAAAATCCTTGAAAGCCCTGGAATTTCATTATGAAGCATCTGTATGAACCCTGTTTTAAAAAATATTGGTTCAAGAAATATTTTTTTTAAATATAGCCTACGCTTGCTTTAAGAAGTACTTAAGAAATATACCTTGTATTTGTTTGAAGAAATATTGCTTTAAGTACCAAGTTTCCAAACCAAATAATTTAATACTTTAACTGCTACTGCAATGTTATATGGAATTTGAATAGCTGTATTTCTTCATTTCAACCTTACATATTTCTGGCCCTGAAATTAGCCTGCCCACAGCTGTACCAGAGCTGATCAGCTTTGCTGCTTATTTAGTTATTTATTTATTTATTTATTATACAAGCATATGCAGTTTCAGCATAAGTGGTTGAGATGAGGTGGGGGAAGGGAAAAAATATGTTCAGTGCAACATTACAAATTGCTATTTTAATGATATCTTGTGAACATTTCTCTTGCAAATCTGCAGAGAGAACAAATGGTGAAATGTGTGAAATTTGATTGAGATGATAATACTATCTTCGACAAATTAGCCAGATCCTTCACATTAGCATTAATGCTTCATTTTCTGATCACAGGAGCTTGACCCCGTCACACTTCACAACCAGGCGCTCATGAACATGGACACCAAGCCGACAGAAGGCTTCGAGAAGCTCGCTTTCCTCCTGCAGCAGAGCCCTTTTCCTCCCTCCACCTTCGGCAACCTGCTCCTGCTCTACTGTAAATATGAGGTGTTACTCATTTGCAAGTTTTAGCTTTAATAATTCACTTGATTTATTTATTGCTTTCTCCGTGAGCTGAATTTTGGGTGGTTATGTAATACCCTGAGGAAGGATTTTATATAGAGAACTAACCTATTTCTGCTGTGAATTTGAGTCTGTGCTGTGTTTAAATATTCCTTTTTTTATTTTTTTTTTTTTTTTTTTTACTTGCAGTATTTCGACATGGCTGCTGATGTGATGGCTGAAAATGCACACCTCACCTACAAGTTTCTTTCGCCAGTAAGAAAAATGTTTAAGCATTTAATGTTAAAGATTATTTAAGGAGGCTATAAATATGAAAACATATTCAGTGCTAATGATGTAGAATTCAGTGCTTAATTTTTATTATGACTGACTGTCAGTGTGTTGCTTTTGTTTGTTTGTTTGTTTGTTTGTTTGTTTGTTTGTTTCTGCTTCAGTACCTGTATGAGTTTCTGGATGCCATGCTGACGAGTCAAACCGCTCCAGAGGAGGTAACACTCATCTTCACCCTTATAGTTGGACTCATTCTTAATATGCGATAAAAACATTACACTGAAAAAAAATATATAAGTAAAAAAATATCTTGAATATAGACAAATCGTGATCTGTTGAGTTTAATGTTGTATTCATTCCTGTAATACAAAGGTCAGGATCTAAGAGTTCTAATATTGGGATTAAAACAAATGTAAAAATCATTATTATTATTATTATTATTATTATTATTATTATTATTATTATTATGATTATTATTTTCCACTTGAGATGATTGTTGTTGATGTTTTTTGTTGCTCTGTGAAGCATACAAATAAAAAAAGACTATTTTACCTCACATGATCTTCATGAGAAGGGACTTTGTTAATCTACTTCCAGAAATATTGTTTAAATCAGTGGTTCTGAAAAGTTTTGTAGCCAAGGACCCATTTAACTGTGAAATTACATTCATGGCATTTGACGGACGCCCTTATCCAGAGCGACCTACATTTATCTCATTTATATATCTGAGTTGAGGGTTAAAGGTCTTGCTCAAGGGCCCAACAGTGGCAGCTTGGCAGTGCTGGGGTTTGAACTCATGATGCTCCAATCAGTAGCCCAACAACTTAACCACTGAGCTACCATTGCCCATAAATAAGTTCCAAAGACTCCCTGACTATGGATTTATTTCACGAACGTTATTTTAAATTTGTCAAATAGTAAGCAATATTGTGGAGCTTTCTACTCCTGAACTTTACTTTGATAGAACACATTGAGTTGACTTTTGGTCTGGGTTAGGTCTGACTAACCCCCACCCCCCACCCCCCACTCCCTCGGCCCCAAACCGTATGGATTTATGCCATATTTAGTTTTTTAGTTGACTTTGGTGCTTGGACCCCTAAAAATAATAACTTTGTTAATAGTTGCTTTTGATTTACACCACAAAAAATCACAGACTCCACCGGCTATGCTTCACAGCTGTGCCTCGGGTGTCCTCAAACCC
This sequence comes from Ictalurus punctatus, assembly GCF_001660625.3. Classification (NCBI taxonomy): domain Eukaryota; kingdom Metazoa; phylum Chordata; class Actinopteri; order Siluriformes; family Ictaluridae; genus Ictalurus; species Ictalurus punctatus. The sequence goes on along the minus strand of NC_030417.2, from coordinate 18,457,650 downwards.
CAATTTGAGAAGTACAAATCTGGGTTCCTTCCCTTTCTTGTTCTGTACAGTTATTTAGCGTGCATTAGCAAAACTAGAGCTTTTGCGTGTCTTCTCCTTCAGGCGTTTCGGAAGTTAGACGACATGGCGGGAAAACTGACGGAGCAGTTACGCAAGGTCACCAAACAGGTTATATTTTTTTCCCCACTTACCTTACGATGAACAAAGGCATTAAGTAAGGAGTAAAATACAGCAGGAGTGCTGTTGTAGGAAAATAATCAACGACATGAAGCAGAGTTACTGTTACCACCACAGAGATTTTTTTCCCATAACATTATATCACAAAATCTTCTACCTATTACACCACAGCAATTTGTATATGATTAGAATTTTTTGTTTATTAAAGAACATTTTGTACTTTTTATCCGTTTATAGTTACATTTAACAAGTTAGCTCTTATCATTTACATTATAGCAGCTATAAACAGTTGTTCCCTCATCAGCCTGTCTTTTTTTTTTTCTCTAGTCAACAAGACAAAATTCTAAGTAAATAAGCAAAAAAAAAAAAAAAAAAAAAAAAAAACCTTGACACTGGAGACTCCTTCCAGAAATGTTACATAAATGTCTCCTTACAGCAAAGTTCCACATCAATGATTATCGTTTTTTGTTTATCTTTTAAAACACATGTTTTTAAATCTGTTTTATAAGACTTAGATGTGTAGTAACTGTTGTACAAGAAACAATAAAGTGTTAGAATAAGAGCATTAAGTACAAACACCTTCTGAATCCAGAATTCAACACTGCTGGGGTATAAATGGATTTTATTGAATAATAACACAAAAAAAACCACTAAAAGCCATTTTGTCCTTGAAGGTGCAGGAGTCACGACGCACACGGGACGACGAAGGTCTAAAAAAAGCAGTCGAGGATTATGATCAGCTTCTGGAGGAGTGCGTGTTTATTCCCTCCTTACTTGCTAATGCTAAAAACTGGCTACACTGAATTGGATCTAATTGTTCCTGAGCTCCACTATGAGTTATGCGGTTATTTTTTTGCAGATACATCCCTGTGCTCATGGCACAGGCTAAGATTTACTGGAACCGCGAGAACTACAACATGGTGGAGAAGATCTTCCGCAAGTCGGTGGAGTTCTGTAATGAGCATGACATGTGGAAGCTGAACGTAGCGCACGTGCTCTTCATGCAGGAGAACAAATACAAAGAAGCGATCGGATTCTACGAGCCCATCGTCAAGAAGCACTACGATAATGTAAGTGTGGTGTGATCAAAAAAGAATTGACTAATTTGCAAATTTTACCGGCAAATGTTAAACATTTAAAAGCTACTTTGAAAAATAATATACTGTACGTACACTACCAGTCAAAAGTTTGTACCCCCTAGGTTGAACAGATGTCTTAAAGATGTTAAAATTTCAGTTATTATTCAAAAGTAACAAATAAAAAATATATTAATAGCAAAACTGAAGACCTTTAAGAGTAATACCGTTGATAAAGATATTGTTATACATAACATATTTAGGGCCCTCTGAATTTCTTTTCCTTTTTTTTTTCTTTTTTTTTCTTTTTTTTATTTTTTTTTTTTTTTTTTTACAAATTTTTAGTTCAGAAAAGGCTTTTTTATACATAAAACATTTCTGACCATATGAAATGGTTTTTAACTTTTTCAAATTCCATTTTCTGTATTTCCATTTTTAGATTTTTATCTACTTTTAATGTAAGCAATTGAAATCAACCTATGAAGGGACATATTAATTTTTCCATAAAATTTTTCCATTTTCTGTTTTTTAGTTTTCTGTCTTTTATTTTAAACTTCTTTTTTTTTTTTTTTAGTTGTAAGAAAACATTCAGCAAAGACCCGTTTTTATACGTAAAATATTTAGGGCACAATGATATCTGTTTTGTTTTTGATTATTTTCTTTGCTAATTCCGTTATACTTTTTGTTTTCATGTTTCTCTTTTTTATTTTAATTTTAAGATTTTTATTTTATTTTTGTGCATAAAACATTTTTTTTTTCAAAATGACATTTTTTCTGTTTTCAGTTTTCTCTCTTTTTTAAATTTTCATTTGGAGATTTTTTTTTTTTTTTTAGCTATTTTTTATGTAAGAAATCATCCAGCAGTGGCTCGGGCACTAAGAGAGTAAATTTATAATAATTTCACCTGAATGTGTTTCTGACATCTGAAATAAAATTTTACATCTTGATTCCTTGATGTTTTCTGTGGGGTAGGCATCATCATATCCTAGATGTTTTTATGTCAATTTTATATATATATATATATATATATATATATATATATATATATATATATATATATATATATATATATATATATATATATATATATATATATGACACACAAGGTTAAGTCAAATTAAATCTTTGCTTTTTTTTTTTTTAAATGTTTTTTGTCACACATAGGTGTCACTAAATTGTATTCCGTGTGTGTGTTCTAGCGATTCTTCGCTTTTTTGATCTAATTTATGTTGCACTTTTAAGGTTTTCATTTGACTCACCCTTGTATATTTATATACAGCATACTTGGCAGTTATGTTTAACTAAGAAATTACATTAACATAAATAATGAACAGGAATTAAAGCATGGCCGTAAACCAGGTGTAAGATTTGCATTGAATTTGTGTTTGTTTGTTTTCGCTCACTAGCTGGAACAGTGTAACATTCAGGAGTGTCCCTGCAAAAGAAAGCCTTCGGTAAAATGCGTGCTAGCATGTGAACCGTTTGACTGCATGGGACGTTCAGTGTGGTGTTGGAAGCTTGCCGTGTCCATATGGATGTCATTTGACTGTGTTTTATCGATCCTCATCCTCCGACTGAATAAGCAGCCATGTTATCTTTTTTCTTTTTTTGTTTCAATCTCACAGATCCTCAACGTGAGTGCGATCGTCCTGGCTAACCTGTGTGTGTCATACATCATGACGAGCCAAAATGAAGAGGTAAGGACTGTCTTGTATTAGCATTGTATTTGAAGCTGTTGTGTTGTGGTCATTTACATTTATTCATTTAGAAGATGAATTTATCCAAAGCGATTTACAAATGAGGAAATACAAGCAAAGCGATATATCAAGCAGAGAACAATACAAGTAGTGCTACTATACAAGAGCTTTTAATTGAGTTCTAGAAAAGCAAAGTGCACAGAGTAGAGGTGTTAATGCCAGAGTAGGTGTTTTTTTTTTTTCTTTTTTTTTTTTTAAGATAATGTGGTGCTGGCATTTTTGGGGTTATTTAGGTGTTCACAGAAGAGGTGTGTCTTTAGCTGTTTTTTGAAGATGGTGACCGATTCTGCGGTCCGGATTGAGGTTGGAAGTTCATTCCATCACTGAGGGACAGATAGTGTGAAGGTTCTGGAAAGGGACCATGAGCCATGCTGAGTAAACACTACTAATTGTCGGTCATTGATTGATCGCAGATTGCTTGAGGGAGCGTAAGCCTTCAGGAGAGTGTTGAAGTAGGAGGGTGCTGTTCCAGACAAGATCTTGTACATGAGCATCAAAGCCTTGAATTTGATGCGGGCGGCTACAGGAAGCCAGTGGAGGGAGATGAAGAGGGGTATGACATGGGTCATTTGGGGCTGGTTGAAGACGAAGCGTGCTGCTGCATTCTGAATCATCTGAAGTGTTTTGATGGAGCTGGCTGGGAGGCCCGAGAGTAGTGCATTGCAGTAGTCCAGTTTTGAGATAACAAGAGCCTGGACTAGTTTCTGCGTTTCCTGTTCAGTGAGGTAGGGTCTGATTTTCTTGATGTTGTACAGAATGAACCTACAGGACCGTGCAGTTGAAATGTGGTCTGTAAAGGTCAGGCCGTCATCAAGAATCACCCCAAGGTTCCTGGCTGCCCTGGTTGGCTTGAGTGTGGTTGAGCCGAGCTGTACAGTGAGGTTGTGGTTGAGTGATGGGCAGGTTGGGATGATGAGAAGCTCAAATTTTGCCAAGTTGAGCTTAAAGTGGTGTTCCCTCATCCAGTCCGAGATGTCAGACAGGTAAGTAGAGATAATAATAATAATAATAATAATAATAATAATAATGATTATATTATTATTATGTACCTTTTATACACTTAAGATGCAGCTCAATGTGATTTACAGTGTTAAAAAAAACAGAGAAAGAAAGAGAGGTAGTTAAAAATTATATAGTAAAATAAGCAAATAATGAAAACAACAAATAATAGCAGTGACAGAAAAAAGAACATAGTAAAGATACAAAATATAAAGAATATAACAAAAAGTGTCAAAACAAAAGGGAATAAAAGTAATGTGAAAGTAGCATTCCAGTAAAAGTATGAAGAATAACAGATACTAATAGATTAAATGAAAAATAAAATTATATATACATATGGAGCAACAAATAGCAGCAATAACATAAAAAGAAAATCATAATTTTTTCAAATGATTTAATTTAAAAGAACATGGCATTAAAAGTAAGGCAAATAATAAAAGCTGGTTAAATGCTAAAGTAAAAAAAATACACGTCTAATTAGTTTTAAAATTGTGGATGTAACAAATATTAGTAGTGACAGAAAAATAACAAAATAATAAAAGTATAAAATGCAGCAAATAATAGCATTAAAAACATAATGTAATAAAAATCCGTTAAAAATTGAACAAAAGTACAATTAATAATATGTAAAATATAAAATTAATGTAAAAGGAATGTGCCAGTAGAAGGCTTGCAAATAGTAAAAGCTAGTACCAATAGCAAACTGAAAAAACATATTGTTTTACTGTGTTTATTTATTTTATTATTTTTTATATCAGTGATAGATTTTTATTGATTGGTTATTGGTACGTTCCAGATCTTTGGTACATATCAACAAATTTAGCTTTTTAGGTTTCATATATGGAATATGGCTACCATTAACAATATTAAGAAACAAGTTGGAAGATTCAGCGAGATATATGAAGGTGTTCTAACATTAAGAGATTATAAACACTAGCCGTAAAATTTTACAGTGAACTGTAACAGCATTGTCAATTTTCAAAATGAAAGTGTTATTCTCTTCAGGGGAGGCATCACCACATATTAACTGTGGAGGTGGCAATAATTTTGCAACCAGAAAGAAAATTCTGTATACTGTTGTACAGCTTCCCCAGCTTTATATGTTTAAATGAAAAGCTTTGTTATTATTTATGTTGTGATTTTCTTGATGGCTACCAATAATTCTTGGCGGTTATGTGTGTACTCTATGGTGTGTGTCTAAAGGCAGAGGAGCTGATGAGGAAAATCGAGAAAGAGGAAGAGCAGATTTCATACAACGACCCAGACAAGAAGGTGTTTCATCTGTGCATCGTCAACCTCGTGATCGGGTAATGCATAGGGTTTTATAACAGCTTAAAACCACATTGTGTAATGTTTAAAAGTCATTCTGGTAACTACAGTAACAATCAGAACACTTTACATATTTCATGGTATTGACATGACATATAGTAGGTCTGGGTAGGTGTTTTTTGTTGTTGTTGTTGTTTGTTTTTTTAAATTCAGGCTTATGTTGACCCTTTACTTAAAGGTGCAATAAGTGATTTTTTAACATTTATTACTAACATAAATAACCTGAAAAATTTGTAGAACATGATACAAAATAATAATTTCACCAATGGCCTCATCACAAGTGTATTATGTAGCTGAGAAAACTTATTTTTTAAAAAGCCCTTAACTCCACTCACCATCTTTATTTGGGTCTCATATTAAGCAACATAAGCATAATACAGTACAAGTCTAATTGGCTACTGTATGTTTGGGGGAGGAGCTTTGTGTACATGGGTGTGAATTGGAGGTGGGGTTAAGGAGTACCAAAAAAAAATCATACATTGTTGTTGTATTTCACCTACTTAACCACTAGAGGTCCAGTATTGACAAATTCACCTTTAAATGACGGCTCACCTACTGTATGTGGATTAAGAGGGTGGTTTAAGGGGCGGTGAGAAAGTGGAGGCTTCTTAAAAACAACCAACAACAAACAATGCAATTTATTGGTTCAGTTTTGTACCAGACCTATAACACATATACTAAAGAAGAATGCATATATGTTGTTACATTTCATTTTAAACCATGCCATTGTTCCTGCAGGACCCTGTATTGCGCTAAAGGCAACTACGACTTTGGTATTTCTCGCGTGATCAAGAGCCTGGAGCCGTACAACAAGAAGGTGCTGCATATTTAATGTCTTTCTTTGCCCGATATTTCCTCCACATCCACCAGTGTTCAGCGCTCTCATAATCACTTGCTGCTGAATGGGATATTTATTTTTATTGTGCCAAAACGGAAGAATGCTCTGCCACGAACAGCTGAACAAACACAGTGCTTTTGTTCTCAGAGCCGTGCTGAGATAAATGCAGACTCACGAATGCACAGTTTAGCTCAGTTCTGTCACTGTGTGAATAAGATACACATACAGTCCCCTCCGAAACTATTGAAATGGCAAGACCAATTAATTTGTTCATTTTTAAATGAGAAGAGAGAATGTCAGCTTTTATTTTCTGGTATTTATATGTAGACGTGTTAAATGACAATGAACACTGCACATTTTGTATCAGACCACCCAATTTGTAGGTGAGCAAAAATATTGGAACATACGATTGACAGGTGTTTCTTGTTACCCAGGTATGTCCTATTATATTGATTGTTCAAACAATAAGTAGCTCTGAACATATACTCTTTCCTACAGTTTCAACTGTGAAGACTGTATTTGTTGTTAAAAAGCCAACATGAAGATCAGAGAGCTGTCTATGGGAGAAAAGCGAGCCATTTTGAAGCTGAGAAAAGAAGGAAAATCGATCAGAGGCATTGCACAAACATTGGGCGCGGCCAATACAACAATTTGGAATGCCGAATGGGTCGGCCAAGGAAAACAACAACAGCTGATGACAGAAACATTGTGAGAGCTGTGAAGAAAAACATAAAAACAACAGTCACCAACAACCTCCACAGGGCAGGGATCAAAGAATCACAATCCACCGTTCGAAGAGGACTTGGAGAGCAGAAATATAGAGGATACACAACAAGACGCAAACCACTCATCAGCAGTAAGAATCAGAAGTCCAGAATTGAATTCGCAAAGAAATACAGAGCTGAGCCACAAAAGTTCTGGAACCAAGATTAACCTCTACAAAAGTGATGGAAAAGCCAAAGTGTGGAGAAAGAAAGGATCTGCTCATGATCCAAAACATACATGCTCATCTGTGAAACCTGGTGAAGGTAGTGTCAGGGCTTGGGCTTGTATGGCTGCTTCTGGAACAGACTCACTGTCTTTATTGATGATGTAACTCATGATGCTCACAGCAGAATAACCAGAAGTTTACAGGAACATTTTCTCTGCCAATTTACAGAGAAATGCATCCAAATTAACTGGGAGGAACTTCATCATGCAGCAAGACAGTGATCCAAAACACACTGCTAGTTAAACAAAGGACTTAATCAGGGGGAAAAGTGGTTTTAAACTGGCCAAGTCAATCACCAGACCTTAACCCAGTTGAGCAGAATTTCACTTCCCAAAGAGGAGACTGAATGGAGACCCCCCCCCCCCCCCCCCCCCCACACACACACACACACAAAACAAACAATAACTGAAAGAGGCTTTGGTAAAAGCCTGGAAAAGCAACGCAAAAGAAGAAACCAACAATTTGATGATGTCCGTGAGTCACAGGTTTGATGCAGTTATTGCAGGCGAAGGATATGCAATCAAATATTAATTGTTATTTACTTTCATTTACTTCAAGACATATCTGTTCCTTTACTTTTACTCACCTAAAAATTGGGTGGTCTGATACAAAAGGTTCTGTTTTATGTCATTTAATACATCTAGATGTAAATACCAGGAAATAAAAGCTGAAATCCTTAACTCTCATCTCATTTTCATCTTTTGAGCTCAAACCCAAATGTCTTAGGTGTATAGTACAAACAAATAAATTGGCCTTGCTGTTCCAGTAGTTTTGGAGGGGACTGTATTAAGATACATTAAAGATCTCGTGTGTGTAATGTATTAATTATGCAACAACTATAGTTAGCTGATACGATCTAGGACTGCTGTAATGTAAGTATGGTTAGTGTGTGCATCACATGAGCAGCTTTTTACAAAAAAAAAAAAACTGTGGAAGCAGCCTTGTACATCATTTCTCCTATAGAGACGACAGGTTATTCTTATTAGTATATTTAATCAATGGGTTTATTTAAGTAGCATTTCCTGACTTTTGATTTATCAGGTCAATCTTTTCTTAAAGGGAACCCCTCGGTTGTAAGGTGATACAAGAACCCTTTGAGCGTATATTTCCTTATCCTGGTGCCTGATTTGATTAATTAGGTTCTCTTCTTCATTAAGGATGCGTTCATTATCAAACACATTTCAAAGCATCAACAGTAAGAAGATCGTGATCGTAATCGTGAATGTAAGATTTTGAATGCAAGAATGTGGTGGCTAATCCGTTACGTGTTGCATGAATTTCAGCTTGGTACAGACACATGGTTCTACATTAAGAGATGCTTCCTATCCCTGCTGGAGAACATGGCCAAACACATGATCATGCTGAGGGACACCGTGGTGCAGGACTGCATCCAGTTCCTGGAACACTGTGAGCGTAAGTGTTAAAAGACCAGTTCAAATAAAAATAAATAAGTAAATAAAAGTTTGTTTTGGGATCTTGGTTTAAAATAAGTAATGTCTGTAGCTAATTCATTAGTGAGGAAAGATGCTATAAAAAAAAAAAAAACAATGTCTTTGAGCTGTCTCATAGCTTTGAGCTGTTGTTTATTTAGCAACTAGTTATAATGCAAATGACGCATACATAACACATGAATAGACTGCTAGCTAATCAGCTAGAGAAACCAATCCATTCCACTAAGCCAGCTATGCACTCTACATTAGTTACATATACAGTAACATGACTGTAATCTTGTAAATATTCGATATGTAAGCAATAAATCATTGTGTGTCATGCTGTTATAGGAAAATAATCAACAATGGTTGGATGTGATGAAGCTGAGTTCATCTTACCACTATGAAGTTGATTATGTTCCAATAACAGCCTGTTTTATTCCTCTTCCACCATAGTAATCTGCAAATGTCGCATTATTTATTAAATAATGATGCATCATACATTTTTCATTTGTTACTGAGAAACCGAAAACTGCTTTGTCCTGTGGTGGAGAAATTAAAATGACAGTTTTAGCGCTGACTCCTTCCATAAATGTTAAATAAACATCTGTTTACGAGAGAAACGTTACCATATCAACAAATTTGTGAATTAGGTGTTCCTTTAGAAATTATGATGTATTACAACGAGCGTCTTAATATAACCAAAGGTAACAAATCAACCAATCAGAACGAAGAATTCATCAATGTAGGGTTTTGGGGGTTTTTTAAGTAGATTTTCTCAGGAAGGTTAATTATGTTTCCTTTTTCTGCCCAAAGTGTACGGGAAAGACGTCCCGGCTGTCATCGAGCAGCCTCTAGAGGAGGAACGCACACACATCGGAAAAAATACGGTGACATATGAGGCTCGCATGTTGAAGGCTCTGTTCTATGAAGTCATCGGATGGAACGACTAGCGACTATTACTGAACCGATACTGGGTCACGTTTAACACTAAACACAGACATTCTTAAGCTATTTTTCTAATTTCCTGTAATATGATGTGAAGTCGTGTTTGGGAAGAAATCCGAAATATTCCAGTAATTCCACATTCATTTGTTTCAATGATCAATCATGTTGTTTTCTATAAAATGTTTCTCCTTAGGATTCTCAACATTATCACTGTCTTTCTTCTACTACAAGAAAAATATTTATTGATATATAACACTTACTACTTCATAAAAAAAGAATAAATATTTTTTTTTTCTACAGAATAAACACGTTTATTATTTCTGAATGTATTCATTTGTTGTTTTATATATACACACACACACAGGTGTGTCACAAAAAATTTTAATATCATGGAAACACGCCCGCACAAATATATATACGCACAGTCATGTGAAAAAATAAATACACCGAATGGAAATGAACTTTTTGGACATTTTTGGTCAAGCAAACATTTGATCATCTTTGTAACAGTGCCTGTTAATGAAGTTGATATACTTGAACAAAACCACAAGGAAAACTTGCTTTTCCAATCGTTTAATCATTAGAAATATCAACAGATGTGATTTTATTCTGTGGAAAAAGTAAGTATGCCCTTGGCCTCAGAAGCTAGTATTGCCCCCTTTAGCGGAAATAACTTCTTGTAGGCATTTTGCATAACTGTCCATCAGGCTTGCTGGAATTTTTGACCACTCTTCCATGCAATATTCTTTCATTTGCAAAATGTTTGAGGATTTTCTTGCATATACTGCCCCTTTCAAATCCCCCAACAACATTTCAATGGGATTCAAATCCGGGTTTTGACTAGGCCACTTCATTACCCTCCATTTCTTCTTTTTGAGCCATTGCTTAGTGGATTTGCTACTGTGCTTAGGATCATTATCCTGTTGAAAGTTTCACTTTCAGTTCAACTTCAACTTTCAGACAGATGGCTTCACATTATCTTCAAACACTCTTTGATATGCTATGATGGATTGGCACCCTGTCCAGGGTGTACCCTGCCTTGTGCCCGATGCTCCCTGGGATTGGCTCCAGGTTCCCCCGCGACCCTGATGAAGGAGTAAGCGGTAGAAGATGGATGGATGGATGGACTCTTTGCTATGATGCAGAATTCATATTTGAATCAATGAATGCAAGCTGTCCAGTCCCTGAGGCAGCGAAGCAACCTCAAACCATAACATTTCCACCACTGTGCTTCACAGTTGGTATGAGGTGCTTCTCCTGAAAAGCTGTATTTGGTCAGCGCCAAACTTGCCTGCTGTTACTGTGGCGAAACAACTCTCACTTTGATTCGTCTGTCCAGAGCACATTATTCCAAAATGCCTGGTCTTTGCCTGTATGCTCTTTGGTAAACTGTAGTCTTGCAAAGGCTTTTTCCTTGCACTCCTGCTATGCAGGTCAAATTTATGCAATATCTTTCTGATTGTAGAAGCATGCACTTTGACTCCAACAGTTGTAAGATTTACTAGCAGATCCTGTGTGTGATGAAATTTTGGGGTTCTTGACAACTTCTTTTTGCATCAGATGGTCTGCTCTTGAGCTGAATTTGCTGGGACGGCCAGTCCTGGACAAATTGGCAGTTGTTTGAAATTTGCACCATTTGTAGATGATTTTCCTTACAGTGGAATTATGTATTTCAAATAATTTGAGATCTTTTTAAATCCCTTGCCAAACTCATTGGCATTCACAACAAGGCCTTACAGAACTCTTTAGATCTTAACATGATGACACCACACACCTCAATAACAAAGGCAACACCAGACACTAGATATGAGAGGGGTATAAATAAGACAGATTCCAAGCAGGTTCCAATCAGTGGTAACCAATCTTGAACACCTGATTCTAATTTTATGGAGTTGAAGGTGTGATAAATGTAGGGGTGTACTTACTTTTTCCATGTGATTGATCTGTTTTTTGTTCATTTAAATTGTGAAAATTACTACAAAATGTCCGTTTTATGTGTCAGTGTATCCCCTTTATTAATAGGCATTGTTTCAAAGAGGATGAAATGTTTGCTTGTCCAAATATGTCAAGAAAGCCAATAATTTCCATGGGATGTACTTATTTTTTCAATTGACTGTGTATATGTGTGTGTGTGTGTGTGTGTGTGTTTGTGTGTTTACACCAGTGGTCGTTTTGTAGTGTCTTGCTCAGACAGGTAAAAGTTGAGGTAACCGCCCAGCGCGCTCATGGCCACGCCTGTCGTGTGACTCGAGCATCCATCTGCAATAAGACAGCATTATTGTTTCGTTTACTGAAAGAAATAATTAAAATAAAAAAAAGTTATTAAAATAAAATTATTTGCAAGAAGGAGTTGTAACAGCAAAATACAAATTTTAAAAAATTACTGAATGATATTTTTAAAATCGGCCGAATCACTGTTAATCATATTCAAAATGATTTTTGATATTCATGAATAAATACACTAAAACCATAGATTGTAATGATTTGTCGAAACGTCATCGTCACCTTTCAGAGTTTTCTCCCTTCTCTTCACTCGCTTGTGCACTGCATCCAAATATTCCTCAAACATTTGTGAGTCGTCCTCTGAGAGGGAGAGAAATGCTGGTTTGTCAGACTGTTTTACTGTAATGTTTAGATTATATTCTAAATTACAATTAGGCGTGTAAGTTAATATCAGTTGACGCACTCACCATCTTTCCCGAAACAGCCCAGCTTTTTGTCCTGCCAGGCCAGAATGTGCTGCAGCCAGGTGGCTTTATAAAAGTCAGAGAATCCAGCCAGCCCACATAAAAGAACTACAAAACAAAGTCAGTGTTTACTTTTATTTAAAACAAACAAACAAAAAAACATAAAAAACACACAGGTGGTCATGTTATAGAAAAACCCGCAAAAAGCGTAAACTCCTCTGGCCTGAAGATGATGGAAAACGTCAAATTACAGCTTTAAAAGTGCTGACACTGGAGACTCATAAACATTAAATGAAAACGTTACACGAAAAAACAACATGTTTTTAACTTGTTCATTATTAGCCTTAGATTATGTGGAGTATAAAGTCAGAGTTGCGCAGTTGTGCACAAAGGTTTATATATACCCCTTGTAGAATCTGTAAAATCTTAATACTGTTAACAAAATAAGAGAGATCATAATAATCGTCATGTTGTTTTTTTATTTAGTTTTGCCCTGAATAAGCTATTTCACATAACAAATGTTTACATACAGTCCACAAGACAATAGCTGAATTCATCAAAATTACCCCGTTCAAAAGTTAACATACGCTTGATTCTTAATACTGTGTGTCGTTACCTGGATGATCAACGACTGTTTTTATGTGTTGTGATAGTTGTTCATGAGTCTCTTGTTTGTCCTGAGCAGTTAAACTGCCCAGTGTTCTTCAGAAAAATCCTCCAGGTCCTGCACATTCTTGACTTTTCCAGCATCTCCTGCATATTTGACCCCTTTCCAGCAGTGACTATATGATGTTCAGATCCATCTTTTCACATTGAGGACAACTGAGGGACTCGTACAGAACTTACTACTGATGTCTATTACAAAAGGTGCAAACAAGCCAGGGGGTGAAAACTTTAAACAAAATACTAACAATTTACACCAATCATCCTGTTCAAAAGTTTACATCCCCTTTTATTCAGGACAGTACTAAATAAAAAAATAACATGGGATCTTTATGATCCCTCTTATTTTGTTAAAAGTATTAAGATTTTGCAAATTCTACAAGGGGTATGTAAACTTTTGGGCAAAACTGTATATTAGATGTGATTTGGATGAGAATATTTGTGTATTTATGTTTTTTTTTTAATGTGGATTTATTCTGACATTTTATGAGACCATGTATATACAAATATTATAACTGAACCTACGGATGTCTTTTCATCTGACGTTTTAGATAGTTTACTAAACTAAACTGGTGGCTATAATCTTCTCATACTTGTTAGCAAAAAAAAAAAACTTAAAAAACTAGGTTTAGACACCAAACATCTCAGTATACGGGGATAATTTCATTATTAAAGACATGATAGTTCCACTACAACTCCGACTGGGACTAAACGCCCCTCAACTCGGAAACTCGGGATGGTCTCCGCAACCCCGAGTTCAAGTGACAACAAATCAACATGGCTGCTCACAGCAGAAACAACAAACACAGCAGCACTTCTTCCCTTTAAATGAGTTATACTGCACATATACGTATACGCTTGTTAAATCTGTAACACTGATTCTGACTGTACAGTTCATTGTTTTGAGGAGGTAAATATGCATCACTCATTAGCTAGCTGGCTAGATTTTTGCTAACATAAGACGAGCCAGGGGTTTTATTCCCCGCTTTGTAACTTGAACACACAGAGGTTGAAAATGACACCATTCCAAGCTGTATCTTCAAACTTCCAAAGTAAGCTGAACACACCTTTAAAGTTTAGATACCAGGCTTGTTTGGAACTTATATCTGAGATCTAAGGATGTACAATGTATAATACATGAATTATGAATCAGTACTAACTGTTCTCAATGAAGATATCTTGTGTTTGCTCAGTGATGCCCTTAATGCTGATCTCCTGGTTGCTCTTCATCATGTTTGAGCAGAAAATCCTCTGATAGTGTTCCACAGTGATGTTGACCTGCGAGAGCCTCACTTCCCCCTTCAGCATCCTGGTACATCCTTTCTAATAATAATAATAATAATAATAATAATAATAATAATAATAATAAATTGATTGATTGAAATGCAACATAGCTGCATGCACAGCATCATTACCATGGTCCCGATCATGAAGTAGAGCAGCTGGTGAGACAGAGAATAATGTGGACACCCAAATCGCGTCATAGTGTCCCTGCAGGCCTTCGTGACGATGCACGGTGTCCCGTTGTCTTTCCTTCGAATTGAAACGGTCACGATATGACAAGCATTGTTTTTTGAGGGTTTTTTTCCCCCCATTTTAAAGGAAGTTTTTTTTTCTTACCAGGTTCCCAGAAGCAGCGTCATGCACTTATCCCCGAGCTGCTCGTCGTAACACTCAACAGATCTTGGCGACGCGTACGTGAGGGACGGGTCTGTGGAGATCCATTCACGAGGCAAGGACCAGAAAGATGCTGACAAGACGGGTTCAAACTCTGTAGGGGATTTACAGTCGAGGGCAAAATTAAAACCTGTACTGGATGTAGATGAGGCACATTATACATGATGATTCAAATTTAATGCTAACAGTTGGAGAACTGATTACTTTTCTTTGATGGCATCCTAATTTAAGTTCTCATTCTCCAGCATCAGTCTTGCATCATGAAGATACTTGGTATAAATAAAAATTTTTAAAAAACATACTGTAGATGCTTTGGGGCTGTTTTTGTGGCTGGTGGTTCGAGGATTGTTGTGACGGGCTGCTGCACAAAAGATGATACTATGAATTCCACTCTCCTAGCATTTCAGTCATGTGATTTTTCTGTCACGGTTACCATGTTTGGCACCGTGTTTCTGGCTTCACGTCACACGTGGGTGTGGCTACATGGTACAGTTTTTGGATTTGAACCCTCTTAACAAACTGAGGTCTGAATTCAAGAGCAAAAGCTAAAAATATAAAGGCTTGAAATGTTGAAATGCATGGAGGAGGGTGTCCAGACTTTATTAGAGAAACATTACAGAAAGAAGCTCGGTGCTGTTATTCTCTCTCCAGCAAATGATTCACCGGATATTAAACTTGGGAGTGCTAATCATGTCAACAAATGTTTTGCCGGAAAGAAATAAGAACACTGTTTATGACTAAAAAAAAACCCAGAGTGTTTAAATAAAATGACAGAGCTTCTCTTTTTCTCTTTTTGTCATTATTTTGCACTTAAAGGTAGGATTAGTCAAGTTTATTTCAAAGTTATGTCAAGTAGGTGGATTTGATATTTTAATGATTTTAATGTTCAGCAGCTCTGACCCCAGGATCTACAGCATCTATTAAATGACTGACAGGAAGCCAATCCAAACACAAACAAGCATTCTGGAGCAGAATTCAGCTTCCCAAACAGATTTGATTTTCTGACCTGTTAATATACTTGTCCTGAAGCCATGGCTTAAACATGTTTCATCATGTTCTACATATCTTCCAGGTTAAGAAATAAGAATAATTAAGAAATAATAGTTTTTAAAAACAATCAACTAATGCACCTTCAATATGATTTGTCTGTTTCAGTTATGTTGTATGTTGTGTTCTGGCAAAAACATTTAATTATATATATGTGTAATCATGAGAAATATTTAACTGGAGCTCCATTTTCCAGAAGGTTTGTCTTTTTTTTGTTGTTGTTGTTTTACCTTTGTAATATTTAGGATCCATCTCCTGAAGAGATGCGACAGCAAGAGCCAAACTCCTGTCCAGTTTTTTTACCAGAGACATAGCGATGGAGCGCTGAGAGAAGTTTAGAGAATCTGAATTGGTCTGAGATTTCATTGCTTCCTGTAACTGGGCTAAAGAAAAATAAATCATAAAAAAGCTGAGAAATGTAAGGATTCTTCATGAAGGCAGGATGACAGAATGCAGGTTATTGTTACTGACGTCAGGAAAGATGGCTGATACGGTGTTGTAATATTGTTATCATGATATTTGTAATAATACAAACTCAAGTTCAAGTGATGAAAAAATAGAGACTGGTGAGAGATCTACTGTATGGAAATGGTAGCTTGTACAACAGCATAATCTGAATATAACTATAAATGGTTAAAAATTATGATGGGTTGTTCTTTAATAAATACAAATAATAAGTGCAGAAACAATGGCTGTAGTAGCCTATAAGAGTAAACACTTCAGGACATGTTATAGGGAAATAATCAACTTAAGTGTGGTACCAATAACACTGAAGTGTTTTATTTCTTTGAAATTGGGATGGTTTTGAGGGTAACCTGGCAGTTAGAAGAAAATGATCATAAAGCATGAATGAGAATTTTTTTTTTTTTTTTTTTTTTGTAACCTGGTTAAACTGCGCCAGAAACTTAATGAATGAATTAAAGTGTGTTGAAGAGCTCACCTTGTAGGATGACATAACCAGTAACACCATCCAGATTCATGTTCCTGCTCTGCTGCTCAAAAAAATTCACTCCTTTAGACAAACTGTCCAAAATGTCATCTATAACCTCCTGGTGCGCAAAGCGCAGCCTGGCGACTATGAGGAGGGTCACGAGCGCGCGCATCTTTCCCATACTCAATAATAATAACAATAATAATAATGATAATAATACAGAAGCTGTAAAATGATGACTCCGGATCGTGGGTGAGGTTTTTCTTTATTAAGAAAAGAATAAATGTGAGTAGAGTGCAGAGTATCTCAAAGTCTAGACCTCCAGTCTGGAATGTGCGCGAGGCAGTGGGGTAGTGGGCGTGGCTAGGAGGCTAAGAGTCACGTAGATTAGGCAGACAAATGCAAACGCAAAAACGGATGCGTTCGTCATCGAAAAATAGCTACATTTACACTTTACATTTATTCCTCGGAGTTCCAGCAATGCCTACTGTTTTCCCCTGGATTAAAGGGGAGTAGTTAAGGTTGGACCTCTAGTGGTGAAGTAGGTGAAGTACAACAACATTATATATAATGTGACATTATGGGATGAAATGCTAGTTGTTGTTTTTTGTTGTTTTTTTTGTAAATATCTGTTTATGGGCTAAATATTTAAATCCCAGATTATATATATTTTTTAAATCCTTGATTGTGGGGTAAAGAATGTCTGTTAATCCCTTATTATTGGACGTGTGTGTGTATATATATATATATATATATATATATATATATATATATATATATATATATATATATATATAATTATTTTTATTATTATTATTATTTTATTTTATTTTTTTTATCGACCGGATTCAAAACCAAAAATTATGGGATAAAGGAATTTTTTTTTATCTATGATTATTAGAAAGATGTTTTTATGATTCCTGATTATGGACTAAATTAGTTTTTGTATGAATAATTATGAGCTAAAGAATGCTGATTATCTGGTTTAGGTATGTTGGGAGGTGGGGCCGAACCAAAACATGAACTTGGTACAAAATGTTTTAACTAAAAAAAAATACATAAATGTTAAGTTCTTTGTCCGATACCAGTCACAGAACCAGAAGTTGGACCCTGCACTCGTTAAACCGTAGCCAATGAAGACAGAGATGTAGTAAGGTTGAGTCTTTTACTGTTCGTTCTGCTTCAAAGACATTGCTTCTATGAACTTTCTTAGCGGATTGGCCTGGATAGTTTTCAGCTCTGCTTGCCTTATTTACCTCGTTCTTTTACATACCAACCAGGAAGTGACGTCACCACGTGACACAAACGGATGAAACGATTTGAACAAATTATTTGGTAAACTGTAAAGCAGTTATTAACTTTTATAATTAACTAGATTATTGCCAAAAAACTAAAATTCAAGAAATGAAATGCCTTAAGGCAACACAAAGAGAGAGAGAGAAAAAATCCTTATATTATACAATTTATAATAATTATAAATACATTGTGCATGAGGATATAAAATAAAATAAGATATTCGTGACGGCCATGATTTTTATTTTCATGATATATTATTTGAAGAGTGAACGAACAATGCATGATGGCACAGGCCATTGCAGCTGGGCTTTGCAATGTTTCTATTTAAATCTTTGGAATGTTTGTGTTTAGATGCTTGGAATGTTTCTTTTCAGAAAACTTTCAAGCAAACTGGAGATCACACGCGCGACTTTTACATTGCGATTTTTCCTGCAACACTTGGATTATTCCTGCACCACCTCTTGGATTATTCCTGCAAAACCGCTTGATTTATTCCTGCACCACCTCTTGGATTATTCCTGCAAAACCGCTTGGATTATTCCTGCACCACCGATTGGATTATTCTTGCACCACCTCTGCATCGTGAACGATGAACTTCGCGGGAGAAGAGTGGAAGCCCCAGGAGGAAGACCTTCAACTCGGATGGAGCGGACTGTACAACCCCTGGAACGTTTAGTTTCCGAGTTTTCTCGTTTTCAGTGAAACCGCGTTATTACAATAAAGTGTCACATTCGCACTAAACAGGCAGAAGCGCGATCAGGAATATTATTAACAGCGTTAGGAGGGGTTTGGTAAAAGCCATGTGTTCGTTGTTGTTCGGTTAATCGTTTTACATCCATGATAATTAGCCTAAAGTTAGCGGGTTTGTCAGAAAAGTTTGATAATGTGAAATAATTTATATAATAGTAAATAGAGGAGGACCTGCAGCTAAGCTAACTAACTGTTAGCATTAGCACATCGCTGTTGTGTATATGTATAATGTATATATGTATATATTTATACGTTTTTAGGATTAAGTAGTTTACTATTAAGCAATAACACACAACAGACAAAGGTACTACATCCCCCCACAAATTGGTCTATAGTCTATTAATCCCCTTATATAACAGCAATTTACCAAACAGAACAGTGTTTAATTTATCAATGAACAAACTCTCACAATTTAATAGTGGTTTATAGGTCTGAAAGTGTAACCGAGACTCATTCCATAAATGTTAAATAAATATCTACTAACCAACAAAAAATCATGTTTACGATTATGAGGTTTAGTTTGTGAAACAATTAATTTTTAAATCCATTTATTATTAGTCTCAGATTAAGTGTCAGATTAAGTCCCTTTGTATAAACTTTTACTATAGAAACAATAACATATTAGAAGGAGCACATTAATATTAACCTATTGTACAATTTACAGCCAGAACTAACTTATCTAAGATTAAATAAAATAATACAAACCTTCCTTCAGTCAGAGTCGTGTAGTATGAAGTGTACTTATATCTGTAAATAATAATATAGATATTAATGTGTAGGTTAATAAATGTATAGGTTAATATAGGTTTATAATAGCTGCATTGGATTTATTTGTGGGTTTTGTTTTGTTTTTGCTTTTTAATAATCAATAAACTATCTTTTTTTTGTTCAACACTCATGTCTCAAGTGTCTTTTCTTAGAACACACTGTAAGCATTTCTCATGGGTTTCACATACACTTACAATGTAGAAATTCTCCTTCAGTTGAAACCTTGGTGTTCAGAAGTAATTACACAGTTTTCTTCACACAAGCAAATACACTCTTGCCAACAGTCTGAACCTGTTACATCTGTATAATTAATAATCTCGGGTTTTTTATCATGCCAAATAATCTGATAATAGATTAATCTCAATGTGCAATTTTGCTGTTAGGATTGACTAGTATGAGGGAGTGTGAGAGCGATGACACCCAATTTAACACACCTGCTCCCCATTCACACCTGAGACCTTGTAACACTAACAAGTCACATGACACCAGGGAGGGAAAATAGCTAATTGGACCCAATTTGGACATTTTCACTTAGGGGTGTACTCACGTTTGTTGCCAGCGGTTTAGACATGAATGGCTGTGTGTTGAGTTATTTTGAGGGGACAGCAAATTTACACTGTTATACAAGCTGTACACTCACTACTTTACATTGTAGCAAAGTGTCATTTCTTCAGTGTTGTCACATGAAAAGATATAATCAAATATTTACAAAAATGTGAGGGGTGTACTCACTTTTGTGAGATACTGTATATATCTATTATAATATCTAAAGACGTCTATTCTACCAGAGGCGAAGAAGAAGAACCGAGAGAGAGAGAGAGAGAGAGAGAGAGAGAGAGGCGTGGTGATTAGGAATGCTCAACACACCACATACCAAGAACATAAAACTTTTTGTTTCCGGTACAGAATACCTTCAGAATTGTGACAGAGACAATGCTATGAAACTTATCACTAAACAAACTTTATTGCTTTTAGACTTAAAGCATATTAATTAAACCACATTTACATAAATGTATACTGATTTATCTTAATGTTTAAATTTTAAAGTTTAAACACAACAGCAAATCTGACACTAAAAAAGGCACCGCGGTCTCTTTAAATCATCTGCAACGTCACTCCTGACGTCACAGACAGGAACACAACAATGGCGGATGCCAATGCGGCTGTCCTGCTTGTGACAGTGTCGCTGGTCCTGCTGGGGCTCGTGGCCGGTCTGAGCTGGTCCTGGGCGCTGCTGCCGGTCGGCGTGGTCGTGTTTATTTTCATCCTGGCGCGCGGCCTGAAGTCACGCGACGAATTCGCTCACCTGAACGTGTGCGTGCTCGTTCTCGGGGATGTGGGACGTAGCCCGCGCATGCAGTATCACGCGCTGTCTCTCAGCAAGCACGGCTACAATGTCACCTTTATCGGCTTTCTCGGTAATAAATAAATAAATAAATACATAAAAAGGAGGAAAAGAAAGAAAGCTGATTTTATTTCTGTAATATTTAGCATGTCATGCAGAGTAAACAGACCAGCGCACGCGCTAATCAAATAGTCTCGATTTTATGATTGTTTACTCGTTAAAGCTGCGGTCTGTAATTTTTTTTGTAAGTGTTTTTCCACTTTTTAAAATGTCTTTATAATCTTGTTTCCTTTTCTTAGTGTAAATCAACTCATACAAAAATGTTGCAAAGTACACCTTTTGAGATGTACACGTATCCAGGCTGGGAATAAGCTCCGCCCCTGGCCAAAACAGCTGGGATTTTTTTTTACCTTTGAAAAACTAGGTTTATGTAATGAGAAGAGTGTCCGGTGTCAAAACAATTACACATTGAAATCAACTAGTTTTATCAGTATTATCACTATGGACACAAAGTATATTTTGATATTTGAGAATATATTTAGCAAGCAATGTACAACTGTACCTGATTTGAAGGGACATAAATAATTATTAATGATGTAAATTCCGCTAACAGAAACGCAGCAAATATAAAGGAAATATGCCTGATGTGCTATAATTTTTATATTCTAAAATAACTACATACCTGACTGATGCGTTGTCTTGACAGGTACTAAACCTCACCAGGACATTCTCGAGGATGACCGGATCGACATCCTTCCCATTTTGGAGCATAAAGGCCTCCCATGTACTATAGCTCCTGGGAATTGACTACTTCTTCATTTATTTAACATAAAAATAGACCGTGCATTTTAATTATTGATATATTTATTTATTGATTGCTTTCAGTCGGCCCCAAAATCCTCAGATATGTCACAAAGGTGATCTCGCAGTCTCTGCAGCTGCTTTACGTCTTAATGAAGCTGGACGATCAGGCATTTATTCTTCTACAGGTATTTACTTCTGATTAATCATCTGACGTTGTGTTGAAGGTTTCTGTAGCTTCACGTTTGCGTTTCTTCTGATCTAGAATCCTCCCGGACTGCCGAGCATCGCAGTGACGTGGCTGGCGAGTCGAATGATAGGAGCTCAGTTTGTCATTGACTGGCACAATTATGGTTATTCCATCATGGCGCTTAGTCACGGCGAGAAGCATCCGATCGTCATGGTGGCGAAATGGTACTGGAGGCTCCTTACAGAAAATTTCACCATATCGACAATTTATTGATTTTCTTTATTAAATAACACATTTTTTGAAAAAAAAATGTAAGTACTACATTTACCTTTTTTTGCCAGGTATGAGAGAATTTTCGGACGTTTTGCCGATCACAACCTTTGCGTCACCGATGCGATGAGACGTGATCTTCTGAAGAACTGGAACATTCGGTAGGTGTATAACTCTTCTGAAATTATTTTTAGTGCACTTCACATGGCACAACAGAATAAATATAAATAATCCACACTTCTATTACTTATGCAAATCGGAAATGCCCCATCCCATCTCTTGCTAAACTAATGCTACATGGTCTGTATTTGCTGACACTGACACATGAGTTATAAGTTCAGCTTAACACAGTTCTTTAACAAGGCTTTAAGCATTAAAAAAAGAAAAATAATTTTAAAAGCATGAATAATATTTAATAAAATTGTGACTTTAATTGGAAACATGCTTTTAACTATAGAAACATTTTGTTCTTCAAGCTTCCCAAAGTCCATAACTTGCCTTTTAAGGTTAATCAGTTATCACAATCTTGTATGTTTTTTTCCCCCCCAGGGCATCAACTTTATATGACAAGCCGCCTTCCATATTCCGAGAAACGCCTTTGAAGCTTCGCCATGAGCTCTTCATTCGCATGGCCAGCGCGTACCCACAATTTAGAGCATGGTGAATATTTATTTAGTTTTACTTATGGAACCTTTAAAGTGCCTGGACTACAATCCGGCTTATGACGGTTTAAAGGTTTAAAAGATGTAGCTCTCGCTGATCTTCTGGGTGAAATGTTTTTTTTTTTTTTCTTTAAAAAAAAAAAAAAAGGACCTTGTTGCTTGCTGTAACGCCCCCTGGCTGCAGTGGTGAATGTTCAGATGACGTATTTTCGAGCAAAGCAATACAGATTTGTTTATTAGTAACTGCTCAGAGTGAGTGTTTGTGTATTTTTTTTTTTTTTATTGGATAAATTTCAAGCCTTTTGGGGTGATCACATTTTATTTGTGGCAGTTCCGAAAGCAAGGAGGACATGGAGCTGACTGCATTTACAGAACGAAACACTAAAACCGGGGAGGTTATGCTTGGTGCTGGGCGACCTGCTCTTCTGATCAGCAGCACCAGCTGGACCGGTCAGCTCTGTATTACAGTTCCCTATAATGCTATAATATTAACATATTTTTAAAAAATTCATTAACAGTTTTACTCTCTTCAACAGAGGATGAAGATTTCTCGGTTCTTTTAAAAGCACTCGAAGGTTAGGGGTAATGCTGTTCATTTCCTGTACCATCTTTCTTGCAAAAACAAAAGCCATACAATCTGAATGACTTGTCCTCTTTCAACAGATTATGAAGGGTTTGTACAAGCAGGAGAACATCTTCCAGCGCTCGTCTGCGCCATCACAGGTTTCTGCTATCGAGATGGATGATGATGATGATGATTTTCAATATGTAGATGTAGAGTTTGTTCATTTCCTTCCTGTTGTAACTCCAGGTAAAGGTCCTCAGAAGGAATATTATCAGAAGATCATCAACTCTAAAGAATTTCAACACGTTAAGATCTGCACTCCGTGGATGGAAGCGGAGGATTATCCTGTTCTGCTGGGTGAGAACGCGACCGTCAGTGATTTATACGGTTAAGATCACTTCAGTGCCAGTGTAGTGATTGTGATGTTCCCACTGCCGAGCAGAAATCACCCTGTAGAATATTCATTCTTACAATAACAAAGAACACACTTCACTTAACAGCCATGGTGGATGTGGCTCAGCTGGAATAATTGATTCTGGAACTGAGTGCGCGCAGCATGGAAGTTCATGTCCATCAACAGTACCCTCCTTTTAGATCAGTCAGTGCATTTAAATGGACAACAATAATCCACTATTAACCCGATTAAGACAATACTGTGATTAAGAAATTACCATGTAAACAGCAATTTTTAATGACCTTACTCTGATTAAGGTCATACTCGAAGTAAGCACTAATCGAATTAAGACATGTGGAGTACTCCTGTTTTAGTCGCATTCTCGATGTGTATTACAGACATGTAAACACCTTAATCACATCATTAACGTCGTGTGAGAGTTTTCACTGCATTTTCCACGATCACACACGGCAGTGCTCAACATTTTACGGTGAACAAGAGAGCATGGCTGCGTCCCAAACCGTGTACTTGCCTACTATAGGCCTGAAGTGGGGAAAATACATGTATCTCGGCTACTATATAGACGGTAATTACGCAGTTTGGGACGCAGCCCACTGCTTCAAGCAGTCGTCTATTTGCACGTACGACCTGACAAATAATTAACTGCACTTAAAGCGTTCATAAAAAAATTAAATAAAAACACCCAAAACTGTATACTGTACTATAACGAAGACGAACTGTATGTTGATACGTGAAATTCTGGAGGGACGTCGGACGGCGTGGCGCGGTGACGTAATGATGTGTGCCGTTAATCTAATTATGTTCTATAACATGTAAAATGGGTACATGAGAGGAGTATTTTAAAAACGACTCATGTAAACACCTTAATCACAATATTATCTTACTCAGAGTAAGGTCAATAATTAGATTACCGCTGTCCATGTAAACATGGTCACTGACACTCCATCCTTGGACTACGATGTCTACAGGAGCTAAGCAGTATTTGCTTGTTATTAAATAAGCTGACTTGAATGACAACTAAGTGCCTTCATTGACGTAAACAAGCCTAAATATAGACAGTTAAACAAAACAAGGTGACCTTTAAGAAGACATTGTTATTGTTTGAACAACTCAGTGGTTGAACAACTAGATGGTAGATAGCTAGCTCAACACTACAGCTACAACTTGTATGACTTTTATGTCATCAAGGTTCATTTTGTCAGTGTTGCTGTTTACAAACGTAGCAGATCAACAGTGTTGCTATCAATGCTGTTTGACAGCTACTCTAATATTCTTCACACATCCATGTAAGGTGCTTGTATCATTTCGTTAAACATCAATTACATTGTAATTAGCTTTATTTACTTTTAAATATTTTGACCAAGTATTGATGTTCAGTCCTTACAGGATTTCGATGAGGTTTTTTGTTATTGTTGCAGCCAAACATGTTTGATTTTCAAAGTTTGTGATGCAATTTGCAGAGTTTTTTGTGCGTTTTTGCGGAAAACTACTTTAATTGACGAAATCGCAGTTGCACGAAATCACATCTTTCGCGACGATGTTTTTTGTTAAAACCTGGACCCTTGCTTCTTCCTACTCATGGCTGGTGTCTTATTTTTCTTTCTCCAATTGAATATGTGAGTATCTGTTTCTATGTTAAGTGTCAAGGTAATAGGCAAAATTTAGCTGTACTTATGTTTGACGGACGTGAATCGAAGAGGGCTTTGGCTGAATATGCGTTGTGATGACATCACATGATGCGTCTTGGCCCAAATCTGTGGTAATTTTGAAAAATTGTAAGCTCCTCAGAGTATCGCAGAGTAAGCTTGATTTTGCGTTCATTTCTGCGATCGCAAAATGGTGAAATCCTGGAGGGAATGATATTTCAATAGTGGTTCAGTGATTTAGGTTGATCAGAAGGTCATGAGTTCAAATCCCAGTCTGCATTGTTGAAAAGGGGTTGACGTCACGCGCGGTTAACAGGTTCTGCCGATCTCGGTGTCTGCTTGCACAAGTCATCAAGTGGTCTGGACCTGCCCATGAAGGTGGTCGACATGTTCGGGTGTTGTCTTCCTGTCTGCGCAATACACTTCCAGTGGTGAGTTTTCCCACCAGTTTCCTCTACACAAACTCCTATTGGCAAATTGCTGTGGAACTAAGAAGAATGAAACATGTTGTCTTGCTATCACACCATGTCACCATTCCTTCTTTTTCATATATTCTCAATAATCCTGATCGTGTGTTTGAAGTTTGGACGAGCTTGTAAAACACGAGGAGAACGGCCTGATCTTCAGAGACTCGTCCGAGCTGTCTGAGCAGCTGAAGGTGAAAGACACAAGACTCCTTTTGAGGAATAAAAAAATCCTTAAGAAATTATACACCATTTTAACAGTGTGTTACATCTGTACAGATGCTGTTCTCGGACTTCCCTGACGACCAGGAGAAGCTTAGTGTCTACCGAAGGAACCTCAGAGAGAGCGGCGAGCAACGCTGGGATGAAAACTGGGACCAGAACATCCTGCCGCTGTTTAAGGAACACTGTGACTGAGCAGTAGCAGAATTACTAACGATAATCATCATCATCATAATAATAATACTAATAATATGAGGAAGTCACAGGGATTTGTACAGGGTAAACATTTATGTTCTCTTTTTTGGTGTCGTTCCAGCAATTCCATTGGACAAAACTTGAAGCAAAAAAAAGAGCACACTTTGTGTAAATACGATGTAAATAAGCACTTTATTACATTTTGCATTCAGTCAGCAGCGTGCACGTTGATGATTTCTATCGAAGAAACTCTGTCGTACAGGAAAACTTGCGTGACGGGATTCGTAACAATGACGTGTTTTAACCCAGCCTTTTCTGTACCAAAAAAAGAAGAAGCCATCACTATTAACGTTAATGTTACTGATACTATCTTGACGAAAGCCTGTCAGTGTTGTTCAGTCATTATCGCTGTTACATTATGTTGTGTTATGAAATGGATGAAATACTGACATTAAAAAAACTCACCCAGTTCCTTCTTGAAGCAGGTGTAGGTTCCTGGGTTGCGTATCGTCGAGGAGATGTAAACCTCCGGAGGCTTTTTCTGAATCTTTAAAAGTTTCGCTAGAAGTCTCACCAGACAGACGACGATCTCAGGATCATACACCACGTCTGTATTTTTTTTTTAAATAATAAAAAAGAAATACGATACGATAGAATCCAGATTAGTTGAAGTATATACAGTATATTATGTATATTTTTTAAAATACACCTTCAAATTCTAATCTCAAACCCATTTTTCCTCAAGAATAAGGGATTAGAAAGAAGGTCTTAATTTAATAAGTACCTGCTGCTATGATGGTCTGCGCTCCAAATCTCTGCAGCTCTTCGTCTCGTGCGTGTTCCCAGTCTAGTTCCCCCACACACACAGACACGCTGGTGCCGTCCTCCTCGTTTAAACCGTTGTGCTGGACATTATTCTGAAGTCTCTGGAGCACACTTTGATGGCAGTCAGTGAAAATGTATTTTTTGGGCTTGCAGGCATGACACACTGCTACACCGGTGAGTCCTGCTCCACTGCCCAACTCCAGCACCGTCCTGTAGCAGAGTGGCACAAGGATGTGATTATATTACTGTAGATTAGCACAATAATCATCTGGATCGTTCTGGATTTTGTTAGTTTTAAGTCTGAGAGAGACGTGTGCCGTGAGCTGCAGAGGCGTGTCACATAATCGCAACGATTAAAATGAATCAATGTTTCAGTGATGATTGGCATGCTCTATGTTCTAATATCAGCTACGGCAGAACCTAAAGAAAGAGCCGAAGTAAGAAACAGCTGATGTAGGGAAGTAAGATTCATCACATGGAAGAAACAAAGAAAACAAAAGAAAGACGGAAGGGGCAGGGGAAAAAATTAAGAAAAACAGGAAGGAACAAAATGATGGATGTAGGGAAATATGATTAAACAGGATCAGTGGGTGGTTAGGGGATGGATGGAGTAAATGGGAAAAAAAATAATGTAGGAAAATAAGATTTCACAGTTGGTGGGCTGCAAAAACGTGAAAGAAAAAAGCAAGAATGGTTGCAAAAAAAAGGATGGATGTAGAGAAATAAGACTGAACAGATGATGGGAAGAAAAAGAAAGATAGAAAGCAAGCATGAAACAGCAAATAAACGATAGATGGTGGGAAATATGACTGAACAGATGATGGGCAGGTGGTTAGGTAGGTAGAAAAAAGAATAGAATAAATATGTACATTTCATAGTTGGGCTAAAAAAAGTGAAAGAAAAAAAGACTGATGGGAAAAGGGATGGATGTAGGGAAAAAAGAACAGATTACAGGGAGAAAGAAAGAAAGAATTGCTGAAAGGAAAGAATATTGGACAGTGTTTAAAGAATGTGAAAAGGGGAATAAAAGGAAAATGGTGAAAGCAAGAAAGACAATGAACAATGAATTGATGTAAGAATGAACAGATGGTGTGCAGAAATTAAAAGAAAAACTAATTTTGGGCAGCTAGTGGGGTGAAAGAATGAAAGAGCAAAAAAATGAAAAAGTCAGAGTGAAAGACTGGATGATCTGATGTAGGGAAATACACTGAACAGATGGTGGGTTAAAGGAATGAAAGTCTAGGGAGATAAGAATGAATGTGAGGGGAATGAATAAAATAAGAAAATGCAAGTAAGCATGAAAACGGGAACGAGTGAGCAAAAGAGTGATGGAAAGAAAGGAAGCAAGACAGATATAAAAAGAAAGAAAGGAACTCTCTCTGCTGACACACTGCCCGTGCTGGTGGATTATTTTGCGTGTCTGTGTGTGTGTCTGGAGAGAGAGAGAGAGAGAGATGTACCTTCCAGTGAAGATGTGTGTGTTTTCCAGCGCCCATTCGGCGAGGTAGAGAGCAGCTTCCCATGTGACGAGCCCGGTGGTGCCCTCGGAGATCATCGCTACATTCTCTTCCAAACTCACCGGCTCTCCTGAAGGCTGAATTACAATTATTACCTGATCATAACCTGAAAACAGGGGTTGTGATGTCATAACATGACTTTTAACAATCGCTACACATTCAGTTGTAATGTCTGTGTAGGCAGCCCTCTCATATGGAGAAGAGTGCTGAGGAAACATGAAATGCCTTGCTCTTATAATCAGCAAGGGATTGTGGTGGTGTTTTTTTAAGAATTAAACTCGCATCAGAAATTAATGTTAAGTCCCCATTGAATTGTTTCACTTTACTTAGCTGGTTGCAGCAGTGCTGCACTGAAATGCAATCACTATCCAATCACAGCCTTAAATCACAGCTGCGATCTGTGAATGAGGAACTATTAACTGGTGTATAACTGGAAAGTGATGCCGTACAGCGTACGTCTGTGATTAGACAGTGACTGCATTTCAGTGTAGCGTCACAGCAACATGCTGATTAAAAGTGAAATGCATGTCAACCTGGAATTTACATTAATTTCTGTTTTTAATCATTTAAAAAGCACTCATTTGCTGATTGTTTTTCACGTAACAGAAGTACACTGAAGGTTTTGCTTTTTAATGTAGCACATAGTCCTGTGTATTGCATTTCATGTTTTTTTCCACCAGTGTGATTGTTTTTCTGTCTGGCTCGGAATCCATACATACTTACCAGGAAATACGTTTTATAACACGCTGTCTCCTCTGCAGCGCCCAACACCTCAGCTAGCGCATCATACAGCTCATCCAAAGGCTCGGAAGCAGTCGACTCATACTACAAAATAAAATATGACACAAATTAAAACTTTGTTTTTCTATTTTAAAACCTTCCTCTGGTAGAATAAAAGAAAGCAGAACTCTGACTTACCCTTTTTATTAGTTCGGATAGGAAGAGCCTCCTGTATTTCACTGATGGTGGAGTTTTATGACATACTGGATGAAGACACGTCTAAAAATAAACCAACAACAACAACAAAAAATACTAGCGACTTTAAAATATAGGTTTTACTACTTAAGAAAAGTGGATAAACTTTCAAACCCAAGCATTCGTCTGTCAAAGATTACCTTTTTTAAAATGTCCAAAATGACTTCTGATGGTGAGTTTTGGAGTTCAGTTTCTAAATACTAAAACATAATTTAAATATTTAAATATATTTAAAATAGTTTACTGACGTAAAAAGTTAAATCAAAGAAACACCTTTACCCTCCATGGAAACGTGTGTAAACGGCACATGGCGAAAAATGACAACTGGAAAAGACACGGGACATCAACGGTCTTAATGCTCATTCCTCTTATTTTTAAAATGCTGTATAATGTAATATTTTATCTTTCAAAAATTCAGATGCAAAGTAATTTCCGTTTATAATCTTTACCACACAAAGACCACGTCTTATTTTACTTCCCTGTATTCAAATAATCCCGCCTCCTGTGTTCGGATTGGCTAGTAATATTCCGCTTCCTTCGCCGTGATTGGATATAAAATATGATAGACGCCATATTGGTCGCTCCAATGAGTTAACGTGTCCGCCATATTGGAAGGGGCCATAATCAATTGCAAGTCAATGCAAATGAATAATAAAATGCGGGATTGGTTTGATTAAAAACACGTTTTGTTTGGATTTTGATTTGTTATAACAGAGCCATACACTCCTGCATATCCCACGTGAGGTAAGTTTAACGAAATCGACATGCAGTCTGCATTTTTGATTGAAGTCAAACTGCCAGCAAAGTAGTGGGATGTTGGGTAAATGACCAGTTGGACAGAAATGATCATAAACCAAGAATCTAAATTAGATCTATATGAAAATTGAGAAACCAAAAAATAAAAAAGTCACCTGAACCAAATTCCAAGCTACAAGAGTTTGTTCCCAATGACAAAAAAAATTGCAATTTAACTTGTGTTGAGATGAAAATCTGCATTTTCCACATTCCAGACATAATGATTAAACAAAATCCAGATCAGTTATTCTGACAATTTGTTAGTATGTAATGACTAACATGGAACATAGCAGATTAAGTACAGCCACACCTGGTATTAAGTAGTATGATGTGGTATAGTTATACCCATCCACAAGTTTGGTGGTTGACGAGCACAGAAACAATTCATATGTTAATTAGCATTAATACTTACTGACAATAATTAGCATAGTATACTGCAGTATAATGTAGTATATAGAAAAGTATAGTATTTGTTGCAGTGCATCATATAACATGGTAGACAGGGTCTAGAGATTTATGAATAGGGGGCTAAGCCTCTTTTAGGGGGGTCTGGGCATACATTTTTCTACTGATATATATTTTAGAGTAACAATGGGTGTAAAATCTATAGAAATAAGATTATTTTTGGTCAAGATATACCTGTCATAATTTGTTTTAGAGACTGATCTAATATGATTTACTTAAATTATAACAAAATAAAGAAATTAAAGTCCACTTTGTCCTAATCTATCCAACACCAAGAAATGTTTGTGTTGAGATCTTTGGAATGTTTATTTTCAAAAAACTTTCAAGCAAACTCTAGATCACACATGCAACCTTTACCCTGTGATTATTCCTGCAACACTTGGATTATTCTTGCACCACCTCTGGGATTATTCCTGCACCACCGCTTGGATTATTCCTGTACCACCGCTTGGATTGTTCTTGCACCACCGCTTGGATTATTCCTGCCCCACCTCTGGGATTATTCCTGGACCATCTCTGCATCGTCAGTGATGAACTTCGCGGGAGAAGAGGCGATGGAGCTCCAGAAAGAAGAGCCTCAGCCCAGATGGAGTGAACTGTATGACCCCTGGAACGGTGACTTACCAAGTGTGAGGAGTCTATCTCCTTTAAGACCAACTACTGTGAGATGACTATCTCCTTTAAAAAGAGCATCCACTGTGACGAGCCCATTCCCTTCTCTTACTCCTGCATCCATTCCTCGCGTCAGTGTCAACATAACTGACTGTGTGGTTGGTCAACCTTATGTTATAGGCCCTGTGTTGATTCCCACCCAAAGCAAGAGGAGGAGGAGGGATGAAGAGAACAATGAAGAAGCCACTCCTAGTAGAAGGCAGCATGTGAATCCTGATGTGGAGGAGGAAATTATCAGGAGGCCCATCCGAATTCGTTCTAGTTTAATTCCAATATATATGAGAGAGATATAATCTTCAAAACCTTGTATTCATCACCTCACACTCACCACCTCGTCATAAAATGTGTAGGAAGTATTAGTGGTAAGTATTTTACACCTATATTCAAGCATTAGTCTTTTATTATTATTATTATTAGTAGTAGTAGTAGTAGTAGTATTGTTAGTATTATTAGTGTCATTGTTAATTGTTTAATTTGTGCTAAGTATTTCACCTTTAGTGAAATAGTTGCAGTAGTCACTTGCAGTAGTCTTTTTTTTAATTATTTGTATTTAACCCCTAGACTTCAGCATTAGTCTTTTTTTTTTTTTTTTTTTAAATAAAGTATTATTAATAGTGTATATTAATTACATTTATGTGGTTGTAATTAGTGCTGAAATATGGTGTATTCATGTAAATATGTATATATTAAGTTTTTAAGATTAAGCAGCTTTTTGTGTCCTGAGCTGTTAGTCATCGTTTACACCATGCTGCCTGTGTGTGAGTCTGCAGCAAGTGTGTGAGTGAGCAGTTGAACTGTTACTGTAATAATGTTCAGCATCATTAATAAAGCCAAGATAAAATGTTTAAACAGTAAACTGTGTCATGTGTGGATAAAACATTCTCACATTTTCGCTGACCTGGATCGTGCACTTTTCCCACAGCAGCTCACTCTGTGACCTCCGCTGTTTTTCAGGTGTTTTATTCATAGAAATGCATTTTTCACCATCGTGTAGTGACGTCACTGACGGGGCTGATCCACAGTGATGTCACAGACCCGACTAATCCATAATCAAATTTGTTGTCGATTATTTTAATCATAAATTATCATCGATTTTATCGATTAGTTGTTGCAGCCCTAGTAGGGTTAAGCCTAATCACAACTGTAGTATAGTGTGGTATAGTGCAGTATAGCACAGTATAGTGTGGTACAGTTATTTCTAAGCACATCTGTCCTGTTTAAGCAGCCGATAATCTGATCACGTTATTATTTTATATGCAAGTCATCTTATTATTTGCAAAATCATTAGCACAGTATTGCAAAGTTATGGTATAGTAGTATTGTGTTGCATAGTATAGTGTGGTAGTATAGTATTGCGTTGCATAGTATACTTAAAGCCCAAATAAATTAGAATTTATACTTTAAATGCAGGTACAAATATTGTTATTGGCAAATTAGTGTAGTATTCCACAGTGTACTATAGTATAATGTAGTATAGGGTAATATAGTAGGTATATTATGTATTATAAAAGTACTGACAATATGTACAATATATATATTTTTATGTATATTGATGTAAGTTATTATATAGTCGACATCATATTGTCATATTACCCAACCACATGAAGCTCTTATTTACATATGTTTAATATGAATGCTAAAAAACAGATGAATAAATCATACATTCAATAATTCCATTGTATAGAAACAGCATACAATGCAGACATATTTAATTTACATCCTATAATTACAATCAGTTCACCAACTCAATACAATACAATGTAATCAATACAACCTCCGTTAATACAAACATACACGTTTAATATGTATTAATATTTGACATACATGTTCATTTTTCCTTCAGATTCAAAGAATTATTCAACATCAGGTTGTTTATCACTCTGGCATCTGTGCTAATTTCATGACATGAACTTAAAATGTTAAAATAACAGTTTGTCAAAACCACATTTCACTCACACTTCAAACAACATGGTGATATAATGAACCTCCCCTACATTAGGCACTAATATAGCGCAATAGTAAATATGGGGGGGTGCTAAATTTCGCACTCAGTCATATCAGACGTATATGTGGATTATCGTTTAGTACGTCATCACACAGCATGGTCCTCTCACAACCCTGTTAAGCATCTTTGCACTGCAGTGTAAACAATTATTATTACTATTATTTTAATTAGTTATTATTTTTATTGAAAGACTCATTATTTCATCTTCTGTCTCTGGCCAGAAGGATTCGCATCCAGCAGGGCTTGGGGTTTTTTTGTCCTGTAGGCAAGAGATTTGCGAATTCGAGGCCCCTTCACATTGACGATATGTGGGAGGAGAGGCGGGTCTCGTAAACAAAGTCCTGTCTCATTGGGGGCGTGGCCTCTCAGCAGGAGGCGTTCCGACTCCGCCGCTGTTACAGCGATCCAACCTAAGCAGAGTTTAACACCTTCTTTAGTACGTTGTGGAGATGTCCCAAACACACCAGTGACTTATACATACCATTTAAACATTAACCTACTGCAGTGCATTGTGGGAATTTTATTTAGTGATTCAGTGATTATTTTTGGTTATATGTTGTTATAGTGCAGTACCTGCTGAGGATAGTTTGATGTCAGTCACCGCTGTGTCCAGTCCTCGGCCCTTGAGCTCAAAGTCTTGAGACACGAAAGTTGGAAACACCTTCATTCGTTCCTCTCCACCTGTTGGCACCTTAACAGGAAATGGAGAAACAGTAAAAACTATCGAGCTACGTTCCAAACAGCATGTGAAGACAAAAATATTAATGTTGATAGAAAAAAAAAAAAGAAAGGCTGATGAAGGAACGACTGTTTGTAGCTGCTGTGACACAAGTGATAACAAGAACTAACTTCTTTGCCGGACGACCCACAACGTTAAATCTAACTATAAATGGAGAAAAAGTGTGACATGTCATCCTCTCTAACTGTAACTTACAGCGAGTAGCGTTTTCCCGGCATGTTTCTGGTACGTGGAGTCGGCTTTGTCCAAACTAGTGATGTGGACTGGGATTTGAGACGAAGCCAAGACGGTAAACCAGCACGGCTGATTTCCCTGGAGAAGACAGCATGGAGATTATTTATTATCTACATAGATTTAGCATATTTTAATCATGATTAATTCTGAGAATTTTCACTTCAGTAAATGTTTTGTCATGTTTCATTATTTATATCTTGTTACTGGTTTGTTTTAAGATTTTATCTCTTTCTAACTTCTGCCGGAAAGTCATCATACTGTAGTTCATCAGTGCTGTTTAATAAAGCAAAGAACCTCACTTCCAGATAATCAATCCGTGCCAACGCTCCGAGGAACAACACCATTCCCGGCTTCAGTATAAACGTCCTGGGTGTGATGGCGTGCGTCGGCAGCACAAGCTTCACTTCCTGTTCGTTCAGCAGGCTGAGAATCTGGTGATTAAACGGCTAAATTGAAGCATTTTTACACAAAGCTACATTCAGCTCAAGTAACACTGTGTCATCTTACTCACATCACGTTCTTTCATGATGCCCGGTGTGTCGTAGAACCAGTGAGCATCTTTAATTTCGTTGTATGTAAATTCAGCCTCGGGTTCTTCCTCAGAGCTCGGTCCGCCCACGTTGTCTTCATTCAGGTCCTCGCTGAAGCTGAGGCTGTCTGGGTCGAACTCCACAAGGTCTTTTCTAGAAGACTGCACCCGGAACGTTCTCCCGACACGACCTGCGATCAAATAAACACAACTTTCGTCCCATTTTCATTCTTGCTTATAAGATAAGGGAATGTGTCATAAATCTGAATAACACTTTGTGGATACACATAATCGATAATCGTTCAGCATGTTCTACCAAAACCGTTTCCTGCTCCAGCTCACCGATCAAGTAGCCCTGTTTACGGAAATGCTGGATTCTCCTGAGCTCTTCGGGATCGAGATCGTCCTCGGTCTGTTGCGCCGCCAGTCGTAGTCGCTCTGCACGTCTAAACAGCCGGTACGGCGTCGGGTTGATGATGGGGAACTTCAGGAGGTTCAGTGTTGTCCCTAAAAAGAAAAAAATGAAAGAATATGTTTTCATTTAAACATTTAGCAAATCAAATTCAGTAATCTTTTATTCTAAAATCACTGTCTTTTATCCACACAGACTAATGTACTACCATACCAATTTATTCAAACTATGAAAAAAATATGTAGAATTTATTTATTAAATGAAAATAATTTAATTATTTGATTTTTTGGGCATGTTTTCAGCAAAAATCCAATACTACAGTTGACACTAAAATATATATTATAATCTTCACTTTTATTGCTAACCATCTACATGAGCTAACAACAATGCTGACAGCTTTTTAAAAACTACTATGCATAAATGTTAGTTTGCCAATTAGTTAAAATACCATAAATTATAGGGGTGTTTCTGAAAGTAATTATGATGATTCAGACATATTTATTCATATTTCATACTCATAAATTGTTATAATCTATACTAGCTAACCTAAGCTAAATTGATAGGATTGATAGACTGTAATTAATATTTACTAGGACACCTAGTCAGTTATCCAACATGAGGTAAACTGTAGGGGTGTTTCTGACAGAAATTATAATTATTCTTCATACTCAAATTGTCATAATCTTCACTGAGAACACTAGCCAGCTAGCTAACCTAAGCTAACTTGGGAGGATTGTTAGAATGCAAAAAATATTTACTAGGACACCTAGCATGCTAGCTAAGATGAGGTAAACTCATTTCTGAAAGGAATTTTCAATCATATTCCATACATTTTCAAAAATTTACATTGCTAAGCTAACTTGACAAGATTTCTGAGGATTTTTAAGTCATATTAAAAAATTATAAAGGATCTTTACAACCAATGCTAGCCTGCTAGCTAACACGATGTAAACTGGAGATATTTCTAACAAGAATTTTCATAAAATGTTAATAGTTTTTACTGACAATTTTAGCCAGTTAGCTACCGTGAGGTAAATTTGTGACAGGAATATTCTTTCATACTTATACATATTTATATCATCACCGCTAAGCTAGATAGGTGATAGGATTTATGAAAGGATTTTAAGTTTCCTCTGAGGCCATATTTTATATTTATTATGTTCATAATTCTATTTTAAAACCTTCTTACAAGCTTGTCCAGTTTAGAACAAAATGGCAGTGAGCCGTTTGAGAGCTGAAAGAGTCTAGTCTTGTTGGTGAGATGAGTCAAATGAATCAAATTCACTCAAACGTTCACTATTTTTAGTACAATCAGACAGAGTTCATCTCATGCATTCAGTTTGCCAAATACATTGGGAATTTTTTCCTCCCCAAAATCAGATTTTTTTTTACTCTTCAATACAACCTCACCATGCAATGATTCATGCCTTACCAGGCCATGGGGATATTGTGGCTTTATGGATCACATCAGATGCTCTGGATTTGCAGTAATCAGACTCCAGAAGAGTGTTAAACAATGTGGACTTGCCAGCATTAGCAGTACCAACCAAATACACGTCTCCTTTATACTTCCATGATGCCTGAAGCTTTGTGATCAGGTTCTCGATCCCGTATCCCGTTTTAGCACTTATCAGATGAACATCCTTGGACTCTCGGGTGGGAATTCCAGCATCGGTGCAATGCTGGGCCAGCTGCCTCCTGATCCTCTGCAGGTAATTCTGGGAATCTCCAGGCAGCAGGTCCACTTTATTCCCTAAAATAACGATGTGCTTGTTTTTGCCGACGAGCTGTGGCAGGTCAGGTACGATTGAGTCTGGAAGATCGAGGAGATCCACAAGGAGTAGCACCAAAGCTTTCTCATATTTGATTCTACTCACAATTTTCCTGTACTCTTCCTTCGACATGGTGACGTTCAAAGCCTTCTGGTGGTGTGTGAGCAGAAAACAACGCTGACATATCGCTTTCTTGAGTTTCTCTTCTTCGATTAATTGCTTATATTTCTCACTAGGAAGGTAACCAGGAACGTCAGGAGCCATGCAGTGCATTGCAGCACCACAGCCTGAGCAGGAGATGTCACTGATCGGCATCTCAGCATCTGGCGTTCCGTAGATCTTCTGCTCCTGCTTAATCTTCTTCTTCTTCTTTGATCGTTCAAGTGGAAACCCTTCATCATGGAATTCAATGCAATCCTCCAGGTTCATGTTCTGATCTCCAACATCTTTTAAAGATCTCAGCTGCAGCTCCAGAGCTTTTTGCTGCAGTTCTGTTATAGTCTTTCTAGGTGGCTTGTCCTCTTTTGCTTTCATGGAGTCTGTGATCTGAAGCTGTTCAGGAAAAGGATCTTCTCCGTGGTCCATGGATTCACAATAGTCCAGGAAGACAAATTCTTCATCTTTGTCAGGTTCAACAGATGAGTAGGTCTCTGATGTTGCTTTACGCCTCTTTTGAGATTTCTCCTCAGTGCTGTGAAATCTTAACGCCCCATTCATAGATGTCCAGTTCTTAAATATATAAAAAGTTTGCTGCTTTTTTTCGGAAACCAGGTCAAAGTAAAGTGTGGACTGAGAGAAATGCCTCCATTCTAAGCCTCTATACTGTTGATCTGTCGTTGTTAAAACACATTTTAAACGCCTAGAAGCAGGAAATCTGAATACGGGCACTTGTAATAGCCTAAACATGGTTTTTAGAAATCCTCTATAATTTGTATAAACATTTACAACCTTGAAAAGCTTCAATACACGTGAAACAACCAGCTATGTTTTTTCTCTGTCGCAGGAAAATTGCGTCACAGGAGGGCGTTCTATAAAAAAAGAGCTCTTTCTTCAGGACAAACTATAAAAGATAAAAAGCTATCAGTTTACAAAAGCTATACACAGCGAAAAAAGTAAGAAGGATGGCAGAAATACAACTTGCAAACACATAAAAAAAACAAACATAATTACATATGGAAAATAAAAATAGAATATGTGACATTCATAATAACGTTTCATAATAAAATTTCATAACACGTTTTTAGGATTTTCTTGTAATTCGTTAATCTAAAATTGAGGCAAAATCTATTGAGAAAATATTAAATAAGAGTATCATTGCGAAAACCTAACTTCCGGCCTAACGTGCGAATCCCGGAAATTACGTATATTTTATGCTCTACATACCCAGTCCCCGTAGTTCAGTGAAGTTTCTAAATAGAGCGCGTTTTAAGCGCCGAGACGCCACTGTAGAGTTCACTCTTCATATTTATTTAAAGGATTACTACACCGAAACACGATGTATGACCAAGACGAAGGTGTGTTTATATCAATATGTTGATATTGTTTGTATTTTTTATACTTCATAACGAAACACCAGTTAGTTATGATGCTTTAACACAGTGTATTTTTCTTCGCAAGCTAACAATATAGCGCTTCTTTTATGTTCCAACCGATTCCGTACAAGCCTCGCCTCCTGTACTACGATTGGCTATCTTTGTCCCAAATCCTGCGTGACGATTGGATAAAGATTTCACTGTCCAATCAGTGACTCATTTTTACGCTGGTCTAGCCAATCATCATTAAGGAGGCAGGATCTGTCGGAATACGGGTGTTTACAGTAAAATACCGCTAGCTTGAGCGAAATTAGCATTTATGTTTATTGAACTAGTTGCAACGTTAGACATTTTTATAGAAATTAAAAGCTATTTTTCAACACTTTCCTTTTGAGTTTCACTTCCGTATTATTTTCGCGCTATTGTTAGCATTTAGTCTAAAATACAGGTAAATACTAATAACAGTCTTATTTTGTAGGTGTACACTGTGAAAAATGGCAGTGTAGTATATGAAGTGCACTCTATAGTGTATAGAGAGTCGTTTAGGATGCAGGCTTTGTGTTTACTTGTTCGTGTATTAGGCTGCAGTTTGCAATTTTTAAAATGTTTTTCTTTCAGCATGCGAGCAGAAATAAAGCTATCCTTCTTATTCCATGCTGTTATTTGTATTTTTATTCTCTTGCTACAGATATTCAGTATGACGAGGATGATGATGAGATCACTCCTGATCTGTGGCAGGAAGCCTGCTGGATTGTTATCAGGTTAAAGCTCACAATTCCTCTGCTTTCTTTCTGAATATGACATTTAGGGTTTTGAGGGTAACGTACCACCCGGTTGCATGGAAAAGTGCTCTTACTAATGCTTCCCCCCCAGCTCTTACTTTGATGAGAAAGGTTTGGTGCGGCAGCAGCTGGACTCATTCGATGAGTTCATTCAGATGTCTGTGCAGAGGATCGTGGAGGATGCACCACCCATTGACCTGCAGGCCGAGGCACAGCACGCCTCCGGAGAGGTGGAGGAACCGGTGAGCTCTTTCTTTGTGTCTCATACACACACACACTTTTGCAAAAAAAAAAAAAAAAAAAAGCAGCACTGTTGTTCTCCCTTTACATAGTGCTTAATGAAGCTTTTTGTTTTCTCTCTGCAGCCTCGCTACTTGCTGAAGTTCGAGCAGATCTACCTGTCCAAGCCGACACACTGGGAAAGAGACGGCGCTCCGTCACCCATGATGCCCAACGAAGCACGACTTCGAAACCTCACGTCAGTGTAGCCGTGTGACACCTGGATATGTCTCATGGAAATAATTTTTAAAACCGAGATAGAAAATACGCTGCTGCGTAAAGACAGGATGATATTATTAGAAATTCTTTTCATTTGTATTATAGTGTGTTTTGAGTAAAAAGGAAGGATTTCTTTAGTGTCATCACGTGTGTGATGAGTTTCAAGCCCCCCCCCCCCCCCTTCATTTTGACTGACAAGCAAATAGGTGAAAAGAGTTTGTTTACAAGTAACAGGGGGTGGAGAGGATGTATATTTAATAAGGTTTCTTAAGAAATGAGTTTATGTAATAACATTTCTGAGTAATAGTGGACGATTAAACTTTCCATATAAATACAGGGGGTAAGGATGATGTGTGTTTCAAAACATTTTTAAGTCATAGCTAATTTCAAAATAATAATTGCACTAGTAATGTGTGTGTGTGTGTTCAGGTACTCTGCTCCTTTATACGTGGATATCACCAAGACGATCATAAAGGAGGGAGAGGAGCAGCAGCAGACTCAGCACCAGAAAACCTTCATTGGCAAAATTCCCATCATGCTCCGGTCCACCTACTGCCTGCTGAGCGGCCTGACAGACCGTGATCTGTGCGAGCTGAACGAGTGTCCTCTCGACCCGGGCGGCTACTTCATAATCAACGGCTCTGAGAAGGTCGGGCGGGTTTTGCTGGTGTGGGTAGCGTGTATGTGGAAACCGCATGTCGCTGAGCGTACTGTGTGTGTTTGTGCTGTAGGTGCTGATCGCCCAGGAGAAAATGGCCACGAATACAGTGTACGTGTTCGCCAAGAAGGACTCAAAGTACGCCTACACAGGCGAGTGCAGGTCCTGTTTGGAGAACTCCTCCAGACCCACCAGCACCATCTGGGTCAGCATGATGGCCAGAGGTGGACAGGTACCATCATCGCACAGCCATTCATTCATTTAACGTGGTGTCCTTCTGGTGTTGGCATTAATCCACTCTCGCTTATTTTTTTTTTCTAGGGAGTGAAGAAGAGCGCGATCGGTCAGAGGATCGTCTCCACCTTGCCATACATCAGACAAGAAGTTCCCATCATCATCGTGTTCCGAGCACTGGGCTTCGTGTCCGACAGGGACATCCTGGAACACATCATCTACGACTTTGACGATCCCGAGATGATGGAAATGGTAAAACCCGTGCCTGGTGGATTAGAGCTTAGATTCTGAGAAAGGTCAAAGGGTATACACGTCACTGTTAAATTCCAGCATAGTGCTCGTACTGCATACAGCATACTGTGCAAGAGTTGCCAAAATGAGTACGACAGCGGCTCTTCGCTAGGCTACGTGTCGAATACGTGAGGAGTAACACACGACAGACTGTGCTGTTACACTAAACTATTCACACCTCCTGACCAATCAGATTCAAAGAATTACCTTTTATTTCATCTGTTCACGTTAAGCGTCTGCCGTACAAGCCCGTGTGATTAAGCTGTTGCTATAAAAACGGTAACATATTAGAACGCACTAATATAAACCTGTGAACTGAAACTGAACTAGAGCCACTGTTACAGAAAAATTTATTAATACGTCTGAGCATTCAAGTTTTTTTTGGGTGAGGACATGACGTTATTTTTTTAAATTATTATTATCATTGTTTATTTTTAGGTTAAGCCGTCTCTTGACGAGGCATTCGTGATCCAAGAGCAGAACGTGGCTCTGAACTTCATTGGGTCCAGGGGGGCCAAACCCGGAGTCACTAAAGAGAGAAGGATAAAATATGCCAAGGAGGTGCTGCAGAAGGAGGTGCTGCCTCATGTCGGCGTGTCCGACTTCTGCGAGACCAAGAAGGCGTACTTTTTAGGGTGAGATTACTTCTAAAGAAAAAAAAAATTATGTTCATCTTAAATCTTGTTTATGGTTCCATATTACTTTTTACTAGTAGATTTATACTTGCACTATATGACAGGAAACCGTTATAGATGTTAAAATGTGTTTATTTATTCACAGGTATTCAATTAATTATTATTATTATCATCATCATCGTCATCATCTGAAGAAATGAAAGAATAAAGAATAGAATAAACACATTTAAAAAAAATTGAACTCACGTCACTTCACTGATTAGTGAAATAAATAATTTACACACATGCATGCGATTGGACGCAAAATAGATCTCCTACTGGAGCCACTTTTATTAAACGGCCATTTTGTTTTCATAAACAACTTTGTTTTGCTACCGTATTTTTTGATGCATTGATCGAAAGTCTTGAGATTAGAACTCCCAAAAGTCTGGACACTAAATGCTTAAAAAGATTAGATGCAGTTCACTCTCTCTCACTCTCTCTCTCTCTCTCTCTCTCTCTCTCTCTCTCTCTCTCTCTCTCTCTCTCTCTCTCTCTCTGTGTCTGTCTCTCTCTCAGTTATATGGTGCACAGACTCCTGCTGGCGGCTCTGGGCAGAAGAGAGCTGGACGACAGAGATCATTACGGCAACAAGAGGCTGGATCTGGCCGGGCCACTACTGGCGTTCCTATTCCGAGGGTGAGAACGTTGAATGTCTGTCTTGTCTTCGTTTCTTTGTTTATCGTACTTGGTTATTAAAGCATGCGCTGTACCGATGCACCACAACAGGATGTTCAAGAACCTGCTGAAGGAGATCAGGATCTATGCTCAGAAGTTCATCGACCGTGGGAAAGACTTCAACCTGGAGCTGGCCATCAAAACGCGCATCATCTCCGACGGCCTGAAGTATTCGCTGGCCACGGGGAACTGGGGCGACGTCAAAAAAGCCCATCAGGCTCGAGCTGGAGTGTCTCAGGTGATCATAATCATAGCACATGTATACATAAATAAACAGTATAATAGACGTATATTTAATGATTATTTATTTATTTTTTAAGTCAAATCATGAGCTTCAAGATTTATTTATTTATTTATTTATTTATTTATTTATTTAAAACATTCTATGTTCATTTTTAGGAAACGAGCAGCACATTTTTAACCATTTTATTTGGTCCAATTTTTTGCAACGTCTTGCTCTTCAGGTGTTGAACAGACTGACGTTCGCCTCGACGCTTTCTCACCTCCGGCGCGTGAACTCTCCCATCGGCCGAGACGGCAAGCTGGCCAAGCCAAGGCAGCTCCATAACACTCTGTGGGGTATGGTGTGTCCCGCCGAGACGCCTGAGGTACTAACGAGCAAATGAATAAAATTCTTAGTAAAAACAAAATGGAAGACAGATATCCCGACACATAGTGTTAACATAATCGAAAGATGCCTTAAGTGTGTTTGTG
The DNA here is from genome assembly GCF_001660625.3 of Ictalurus punctatus. NCBI lineage: Eukaryota > Metazoa > Chordata > Actinopteri > Siluriformes > Ictaluridae > Ictalurus > Ictalurus punctatus. Next base: position 18,414,510 of record NC_030417.2, on the reverse strand, counting down.
TGTACAGGGCCATGCTGTAGGTCTGGTGAAGAACTTGGCGCTGATGGCGTACATCTCCGTGGGTTCTCAGCCATCCCCCATCCTGGAGTTCTTGGAGGAGTGGAGCATGGAGAACCTAGAGGAGATCTCACCTGCTGCTATTGCGGAGTCAGTTTCCCCAAAATATGCCTTTATCTGATTTGATGTTTATTAAAATAAACAACACAAGTGTGTTAGTGTCATTGTGTGGCCAATGTGTGATTTTATTTCTTTTTTCTTTTTTTTTTCTTTTTTTTACCCTCTCTCTCTCTCTCTCTCTCTCTCTCTCTCTCTCTCTCTCTCTCATCCAGCGCTACAAAGATCTTTGTGAACGGCTGCTGGGTGGGAATCCACAAAGACCCGGAGCAGCTGATGAACACACTGAGGAAGCTCAGGAGGCAGATGGACATCATTGTGTCTGAGGTAAAAGAGGGACAATTTGTAACTTAAACAAACGGGGAAAAAGCATCTTGGAAACGCAACCTATCTCACAAACTTCCTCCACTCAGGTGTCGATGATCCGTGACATCCGAGAGCGAGAGATCCGGATTTACACGGACGCTGGGCGGATCTGTCGTCCACTGCTCATCGTTGAGAAGCAGAAGCTCTTGCTGAAGAGACGCCACATTGATCAGCTCAAAGAGCGAGAGTACAACAACTACAGGTATGCAGGCGTCCGTGCTACAACATGGCCGCCAAAATGCGTAACATAATGTCAGGGACGAGACCACATCGTCCCATATATTCTAAGGTTTGATTTGAGGTGCATCCTTATAGTAGTGGCTTTAGTAAGTTATTGTGTGTGTGTTTAGCTGGCAGGATCTGGTGGCGAGCGGCGTAGTAGAGTACATCGATACTCTGGAGGAGGAGACTGTGATGTTGGCCATGACCCCGGATGACCTCCAGGAGAAGGGCGTAGCCTACTGTTCCACCTACACTCACTGTGAGATCCATCCATCTATGATCCTGGGAGTGTGTGCATCCATCATTCCCTTCCCTGATCACAATCAGGTACACACACACACACACACACACACACACACACACACGTTATTATCTTCCTCCTCTGCACTCATGATAGACACTGTGTGTTTGTGTGTGACCAGTCTCCCAGGAACACTTACCAGTCTGCTATGGGGAAGCAGGCTATGGGTGTGTACATCACCAACTTCCACGTGCGTATGGACACTCTGGCTCATGTGCTGTATTACCCGCAGAAGCCTCTGGTCACAACACGCTCCATGGAGTACCTGCGTTTCAGAGAGCTGCCAGCAGGTGACGACAGACAGCCATAATCACCTAGTGTCTCTGTAATTGATAGGGGAGAGAGTGTATGCTCCTCCCACCCAGATATCTGCCATGCATCGATTTTATACTGAATATTAACAAGCATTTTCCCTTCTAGGCATCAACTCTATCGTGGCCATTGCCTCATACACGGGTTACAATCAAGAGGACTCCGTCATCATGAACCGTTCGGCCGTGGATCGAGGCTTCTTCAGGTACCTCTTTCTTCTTTTCCTTGCATACTTATAAAATATTATAAGTAGAGATCCACCGCTGTATCGGCCGATAAAGGCTATTTTTCCCACTATGGGCCATCAGCCGATAGTTTAAAAACATCCGATGATTAGTTCCGATTATATCCTGTCAATCAAAAGAGGGTGGGAAAACACATCTATTTCTTGTTGTGTGTAAAGGTGATGTCTCTTGTGTGGAATGACGACAAAACTGCAGTTTGTAATCTCTGTAAACTCTGCACTGCTAAAATTTTACACCGGAAGTGAGCATTAGCGAATTTTGCCCTGCTGCTTGAGCTGAATTAAAGCGCCAGTACACCGTTGAAAGATTTAAATGAAGAAGAGTTGATAAAAAGTAAATATTGCACAGAAAAATATATTTGTAGAGTAGTATATTTCATATGCAGATAATGTTTATAAATAAGTTGATATTATATATTACCTGTTTTGATGTCGGTGATGAAGTAGATATACTTTTGTTTGTGGTGAGTGAATGTGAGACTAACAGGAGTTTTTTAGAATTCAGTCAATGTTAATATGAATTAATAACGTTCAATAAGTTAAGAAATCTTACTTGAATCTTCAGAATTTAGTTCATGTGTTAATGTTAATTAGAGTAATGTGTGTTCTGTTTGAGACCAGTTACTGTGAAACAACTTGTTGAAATGGAGAGAATAAAGTTTTTATTTGCATTTCTTTCAGAATTTAGGAATTCATTATTATTAATTTATAAGAAGGCATAAAAGGCAGAACTATCGGTTATCGGTATCGGCCAATATCACTCTGAATAATCGGTTATCAGTATTAGCTGAGAAATTTAGTATCGGTGCATCTCTACTTATAAGTACTTTATAAATGTTTTATAAGCTTTCAGCATTATAGTTCAAAGTGCAAACGTGTCTAGTTCACTCAACAAAACAAACAAAAAAAAAAAGTAGAAAACTAGAAGATGAAGTGAATGAATAAATGTGGTGTTTTTAGGTCAGTCTTTTACCGCTCCTATAAAGAGCAGGAGTCGAAGAAAGGCTTCGACCAGGAGGAGATTTTTGAGAAACCGAAGCGTGAGGAGTGTCAAGGTGAGTCACGGATTAAAATCGGGTTCCGTAGTTACCTTGTTTAGGCTTTAACCTGTTGTAGTTAGCAAAGACAGTAGAGGTGTATTATGGAAGAATGCCAGTTATGTTCATTTTTGTCCAAAAGACTGTGTGTGTGTGTGTGTGTGTGTGTGTGTGTGTATGTATGTATGTATATAATTTATATATACTACCGGTCAAAATTTTGGAGACACTCTGAAATGTTTCCGATGATCTTAAAAATCTTTTGATCTGAAGGTGTATGATTAAATGTTTAAAATCGGTGTTGTAGACAAAAAAATAATTGTCAACATATTCATTTCTTTCATAAGAAAACTAACATTTTATTTACAAAAAAAATGGGTGTTTTTAAATGGATGGACTTGGAGCGAAATATTCTGAACAGTAGCCGATAAGTGTCCAGTATAGGTGGGAACTCCTTTAATATTGTTTAAAAAGCATCTCGGGGGGGATTCCTCAAGAAATTGGTTGAGAAAATGGCAATAATACATTTCTGGAAATTCTAGGCCAAAAGGGAGTCTACTCTGAAGATATTAAAACACTAAATTATTTTTTATTTATTTAGGATTTTTTATCACAACATAATTCCCATAGCTCTATTTGTGTTATTCCAGAGTTTTGATGACTTTATTAATATTTTTAAATGTTTGTGTGGGGGAATAAGTATATAAAGAATGAGCGTGTCTAAACTTTGGACTAGTAGTGTATAAGAGATATTTTAAAACTCCATCCAGCTGCTTGTTGCAGACCTGATACCCACAGTACTATTCTGCCATACTTTATCATGACCTTGCTCATATTATTATGGTTACCGCTATAAACTAACATAAACTGTCCGTCTCTCTCAGGAATGCGCCATGCCATCTACGATAAGCTGGATGACGACGGCCTGATAGCACCAGGCGTGCGCGTGTCCGGTGAGGACGTGATCATCGGAAAGACGGTCACGCTACCCGAAAACGATGACGAGCTGGACAGCACGAACCGGCGCTACACAAAGAGAGACTGCAGCACGTTCCTGCGCACCAGCGAAACCGGCATCGTCGACCAGGTCATGGTCACGCTCAACCAGGAGGGCTACAAGTTCTGCAAGATCCGGGTGGGTGTGGCCTTTATGCATGCGATGCTGAAAGTCACTCATGACTGCGAGTCTATATGTGATCATTTTGTCTTGTCGGTTTGTTTTCTGCAGGTGCGCTCGGTTCGAATCCCTCAGATCGGAGACAAGTTCGCCAGTCGACACGGACAGAAGGGAACCTGCGGGATTCAGTACAGGCAGGAGGTGAGGGTGTCGTGTGTCCTCTGTGCTTCCACACAACAGATAGCATGAAATTAAGCTACGAAGCTGCACCAGATGCAAACGAGCAGAATTTCCAGATTTCTGCTCGTTTGCTTAATTACGTACATTTTGGACTGAACCACTTAGACCAAGATGAGTGCCCTCCAAAATGGTTCAGTCCCATTGAACTGACTGTTTCTAAGACCACACATGATGAGAAATGACAGTTTGTATAGACTTGCATTAATGCAAGTTTATTAAAGGTACTACTACGGATATGTCTGTGCAGGACATGCCATTCACATGTGAAGGAATTACACCAGACATCATCATCAACCCCCACGCTATCCCGTCCAGAATGACAGTCGGTCACTTGATCGAGTGTCTGCAGGGAAAGGTATACATGCATTCACAGCATCCTGAGCACTGAATTATATATTAGATTTGTATTTGTTAGAGATGGCCTAAATGTCTGAATCTTTTTTTACGCCAGGTTTCTGCGAATAAAGGGGAGATTGGTGACGCCACGCCATTTAACGACGCTGTGAACGTGCAGAAAGTGTCTAACCTGCTGTCTGAGTACGGCTACCACCTCAGAGGAAACGAGGTAAGCAGGATACGTCCAAAGTGTAATATGTCTGATCCAGTATCGCACATTGCCTTCTGACCGTTTGGGGTTTTTTTGGTGTGTTATTCTCACGAGAGGTTTCTTGTTTGCGCCCACACCATGCTGTCTTCTTTCCCGTAGGTGCTGTATAACGGTTTCACGGGTCGCAAGCTGACCTCTCAGATCTTCCTCGGCCCCACTTACTACCAGCGCCTCAAACACATGGTGGATGACAAGATCCATTCAAGGGCACGGGGTCCTGTCCAGATCCTCAACAGGCAGCCTATGGAGGGCAGATCACGGTGAGACTACTACTTCAACTTGTACTATACATACTCCTTTACAAATGGTCACTGGGATAAGGAAGCGGATGGAAATAAATTATTTATTAAACTATATCTTGAGTATGTTGTATGATTGTTAGTGTATGCTCATACACAGACACATTTCTGAAAAGAGCTCTGATGTGGCAATGTGTTAGCAGTTTAAAGATGTTGGTATACTGAATTGTTTGTGTGTTGTACAGAGATGGGGGTCTGCGTTTCGGAGAGATGGAGCGAGATTGTCAGATCGCTCATGGTGCAGCTCAGTTCCTGAAGGAGCGGCTGTTTGAGGCATCGGATCCCTACCAGGTGCACGTGTGTAACCTGTGCGGCCTCATGGCCATCGCCAACACGCGCACACACACCTATGAGTGCAGGGGCTGCCGCAACAAGACTCAGGTAGGAGCCATTACACATTTACATTCTTTTATTAGGGGTCCAAGCACCAAATGTGTGTAGGCACCCTATTGTTATTCGAACTTCTTCTTCTGGTTAAGAACTGTCTGGTAAAAAGTTGTGTAATTTGGCACACTGATTGGGGAGGGTCTAAGGAACATTCTTACCAAATTTGCGCCAAGTTCTGCTAACACTCTAGCGTTACCATCGGGTCAAATTTGCATTAATTTGGAAGTACATTTATGGTTATAACTTTTGAACTGTGTGTTCAACATTTAAAAGCCAGACATCACTGGATTCCCTGGGTCGAGATTCCCTGGGTCCCTGGGCACCCTAGGACGTCAATTTCCAAAATTAGATTTTCCACCATCTTGGATTTTGTCCAAAACTGTTTTTTTTCATTACTCCTACAAATTTTGTTCACTCATCACCAAATTTGCCACACGTCATCTTCAAACTAAACCTCGCAAAACTTATGAAAAGAATTTTGAGTACTCCAAACCGTTTGCCTGTAACCGGACCCGAGTCTTACGGGGAAGCGGTCAAACAGGATGTAGGGCTGTATCTCAGCAACGACTTTGTGCTCTGACACCAACTTTGGTAGGCATTTTCAGGACCCTGTCAAAATTCGCACTTACTGGTTAGAAATTACAATAACAAGCTAAAATGCTTACATTTAAGTGCCATTTTTAGTGAAACTTAAAATCGCTTTTGAATTCGTTTGCCTAAAGTTCTCTCCTGTGATTGATTGGGCAACAACTGTAGAGTGTCTGTGAATGTGCGGCTCACCGAGTCTGGGTGCTTGGACCCTCGAAAATGCTGCTTGCAGTTTTAATTATATTTATTTTCATCTTCTTATGATCTGTTATTCAGCAGTTGTATCAGCGAATAACCTGTTGTCTCCGTGTTTTAGATCTCGCTGGTGCGGCTGCCGTACGCTTGCAAGCTTCTGTTTCAGGAGCTCATGTCTATGAGCATCGCCCCACGCATGATGACCACCTAAACACTGCACCACTGAATCATGGGAAACAGGAAAAGCCAGGTTAAGGTGCTTTTCCCGATCAGAACTGCAGCACAGTCTGCCCAGGCTTGATTCTGTTAGTAATTTTGTTGTTATCGTTTCGTATGCAAAATGGTTGTTGTTTTTTTGTAAAATGGATTAAATAAAGTTCTTTTCCTTTTGTTTTTGTTGCTTGTTAATTTTTCTACGTAACCACGTTGCTACTGCACATGGGAAAAAAAAATCCCCCTCACCGTCAGAAAAATTAATTATTTTTTTTTAATTAAGTTGAGAAGTCTAGTGAAATTATTGGCACCCCTAATGAATTCTTTTCCCTCTCAGTCTCCAGAAACTCTTTCAGCTGTTGACTAATTATGAGGTTTCACAGATTTAAAGTGTGGTGTTAATTTAATCGTCCCTGCCCCAATCAGAGATTTAGGTGGGGAAAATGGATATGTAAAATACATAAGCAGTTAAAATATAACATTAAACATATTCAGTGCTGTAAGAAAAAACCTGAGACGTCTGAGAATTTTCCAGAAAGAAGAGGAGCTCTAGTGCAGCTCTACTGATCTGTAAAATGAGGCAGATTATTGTAAATATTTCTGAAAGAGTTCAGCGTGAGAACAGTACTCTTTGTCTGGGCCTGCAGCTACACACTCTTCCTGATCTGACTTATCGCAGCAAGAACACATTAGCCACGCATGGATTGAGTCCAGGAAGCCTTGAGAACTGAACTTTCAGTCTTCGGAAGTCAGGAAACACAGATGTAATTAAATAATGAGTATGAATAATGCTTAGAATAATATTTATTGTCTTAGAAATGGCCTTAATAAAACTTTTGATTTTAGACTAGTCACCAAATATTTTTGTGTTTGTTTGAGCCTAGAAGAGATTTAAGGACTTGATTATATCTTTGAATAATGAATGTTATACGAATGATGGAGTTAGATTAAGCATAGCTCATGAAATAAATAATCATTTATGATAAAATGTGTCATTTATATAATCATGAGGGAAGTATTTAGGATGATTGATTTTGAACATTTAATACGAGGAAATATTTAACGGTTTAGGTCTATTATGAATATTAATATATTGATATAATAAAGGATCTCTGACCTCTAGTGTTATACACCCAGAAAAAGAGATGCTAAAGGCTACCTTGTTGCTTGGGTGATGTTTGTTTTCCTTTTATTGTAAAAATTATTTAAAAATAATTGGTTGTACAGGTGGAAGGATCAGAAATAAAAAAGATTCTCTGCCTCAAATAAAGTGGCTTTATCAAAAATGCCCTTTTTAAAATATTATTTATTTGTTTGTTTGTTTGTAAAATAAACCAGCACTGGGGTTAATGTGGTCCATGAGAGTAAACAGGTTGACAATGCCTTGTCTAGGTTTTGCATTTTGTACCTGAAGTGTGCATGTTTCATTTAGGAAGAAATAAGTATAGGAAGTATAGGAATTATACTCCACTTTACACACACAAAAATGTACCTTATGTTTAGGCCTTGTAAACTCTAGGCTGAGCTTCAAACCTTCACTGTCTAACTGAAACACACACTGACGTGTTGCGTACCAGTACAGATTGATACTCTCTCCTCAGGATCCTGCCTCACAACTGTGTAGGATTTAGAACAGTGGTGTTCGGGATAAACTCCAGTTAAGTTCATGTGAGGCTTCATGGCTCTTTGTGAAAGCTGCTGCCTTTCATTACTCAGGTTGATGCTTTGATCCTGGTCTTGCTTCTTTGTTGCTTATCAGACATCAGGGCTGCTTTCAGATGATAAATGTGCGCCAAAAAAAAAAAAAAACACCACCACCTGCTTTCAGCAAGTTCCACTAGTGGCACATAGTGCCATGTTCCTCTAGTGGGGTTAGTGATGGTGTGAGTGGTGCTGGTGCTCAGGGTTTGTGTCCCTGCTGTGGCTGAGAGTCTGCATGAAGAAATGTGTGTGGTTATGCTAATCTGGATAACACTTTAAATAGTTTAGTAATGTACTTTTAAAAGCTATATACAGCTACTAATGTTTCAGATCAGGATGAAAAAGGTAGTGAGAAAGCAGCATTGATACAAAAAATGCTCATCAGCTAATGATCAGAGACAATGCACAAATTGCTCTTAAACCATGTCACATCATAAACTCTTTATTTGTAGGTGAAAATATGACATTTAAACAAGTGCAGTAGTTGATGGTAATTGTGTGTAAAATTATGTTTAAATCTTTAATAGAAAAAAAATTTCAGCTTTCAGACCATTTCTCTCTTTATCTCTCTCGCTTTCTCTTTGAGCTCCAGCTCTGAAAACAACTTTCATGCTCTGGCCTTTTGCGCATACAGCTTAACAAATTTTAAGTAACATAAAACATGGTAGACGTTTGTGTTACACCCCTCACGTCACATCATTCTTACTTTGGAATATAATCGCTGGATCTCCTGGTCTCCAAAAGACTTAAACGTGGCGAGTACATGATGTACACGAAGACAAAGGGAATACACATACATTTGATCTAGGAACAAGAAAAAATGAGCCTGGAGATTTATATATCTCGATCTCAATCTCCTGATCGGTGTAGTCAAAACTTACTGAGAAAAGGATAGGGATAAAACAGGATGCCTGTTCTCGTGTGTTAGTGAGTGCGTGTGTGTGTGTGTGTGTGTGTGTGTGTGTGTGTATGTGTGTGTTTGTGTGTGTGTGTGTGTTAAAGTAGTGTAAATATGTTCTGTGTCTGATCCCAGTCCTGATGTTGCAGGATGTGGTGGTGTCAGGGGTGAACACACACCCTTCTTACAGCTTATCATCCAGGACCACTACACACACACACACACACAAAAAAAAAAAGGAGAGAACATGATCAGCCTCATACTGGTTGTTACGATCAAAGAGGTTGTGTCCTATTTTTATGTATTTCTAGTTACATTCAATAACAACTTCCTGTTATGACTTACGTTATAGCAGTGATGATCATCCGAGGGGTATTCCAGAAAGCAGGTTATGTGACTTACCTGGGTAAGTTTACTCGAGGTTAACGGATAGCCTCAACTTTCGGTTCCAAAAACGTAGGTAACTTTCAGGGTATGCAAGTTGCCATAGCAACTTACTCGCCGAACATAACCTGGTCCAAAACTTGAGGTTATCTTTTAACTCTGAGTAAACTTTCCTGGGTAAGGGTTAGCCTAACCCTAGCTACCTCTCATGATATAAGTGGCTTGGTAAAATGTATGTGTAGCATATTAGTACTTAGACTGGAATACCCCCGGGTAAGACTGCATGCCCATATCCTGTACATGAAAAGCGTACATATGAGTACAATAATTACTTTTGCAACTGCAAATCGAATGTGCCGTTTCTCCAATCTGTCACATTTCATCATGGTTTTCTTTGGAATGAAGCCAAGGTGTGGCTGCTGCTTGGTTGGAATGAAAACCTGCACCCACACTGGCCCTTTGCAGCACTTTGCAGACTGGAAACCCTGCTCTAGACACTTTATTTGTGGAATTGCAATAAAGTCTTTCGTCACACTTTGAAACGTGTCAGTCTCATCCATCTCCAGCCCACACCACCCTTCCAACCAACCCACAACCTTAATATCAATCTTGTTCTTATGTTCGAGAAACCCCAAATCTCAAACCTCCTGTCTTGATGACCTTTAAAGTTACAGCTTTACCTCAGGCTGTTTTTACAAAGCTCTGACACTGGAAACAAATGTCTCCTGTCAAACGCATCACTTCAAACAATTACACATCTTCTTAACCGAATATGTGGTGTGTATTATAGGATATAAAGTGTAATCAATGTGTGTAACTACAAAGTTTACTAATGTCTGGATATGTTAATAAGGTATAATCTGGTGTGTATAGCCAACAGTTAGAATTATTAGTGGGAAGCATTATCTAAATCCATAGTATACTTGTTGATCAAGTTATATTCTAAGTGTGTATTGAGTTAGATGAATTCTGTGTCTTACTGAAAAGTAGGCCGTATTGATTTCCGTGTCAGTCCGTACCTCTCTGCACAGCGAGCATAATCTAAAACTATAAAAACACTTTCTAACAAGTGACATTCTAAGTGTGTACATTGAGAACCTTGTGTTTGTCTAAAGCAATGTCACTATGTGGCAATAAAAAAAAGCAATTAGACACATACCAGAACTGGTTTTTCAAACAAAGCCCCCTAAGCTTGCAAATCAGTGTCAAAAGAAAAGTTAAGACTTCCAGGAGGAAGAGACTTCCAAGAGGCTGAGACTATAGGGTGAATTATGGGACAAAGTAAAAAACCCTGGTCTGGTAAAACTTTTAAAGAAAATATAACTGACAACGCATGCACCACATATATAAGGTATCATATGGATATGAATAATTAGTTAAGGCAATGGAGATTGGGTGTTTCTGGAAATAAAAGGTGAATGCCCCGCCTAGGGATAATTTTACTGCTTCAGAGAGGTATATAAAGACATGTTTGTGTATGTATAATTCGGACCTTCTGCAGACTGTCTCACTTTATTGTTTCAATAAAGTTTATTTACTTTTTGATATCTACTAACCCTCTGTCTCTGAAGTTTTTGACTTAGGCTAGAAAGATTGTTTTCCACGACAGTATCTGCTGTACACATCCCTGTGAATGAGCAGTTACTATAGAAATAAATGTATTCAAATGTGTTTAATATCAACCTGTCATCTGCTTTATCATCTGAGATGATGATCTAGAAACTTGTGACCAATCAGAATACAGAATTCAACACCACTTTAGTATAATATGATGTGAAAGAGTGTACCTGCTGGTTGTTTATTGGTTAAATTGCAACACGTGACCTGTAGCTAGCAGAAGACAAAGTAATATGAAATATTGCTTAGTAAAATAGCAAAAAGGTATAATCTTTAATAAATATTATATAAATCACATGCGTGTGCCTTATAATTTGTGAAGTTATTTGGATTAAGTAAAAGACACAGACTGAAGCAGATCTCTATGTAATCGGTGACACTAAACCAACATACATCTAATCAGATTGTTCAGGGACGTGTAGTTTTTGCAGGCAGCAGTTTGGCGTGTTCAGACACGAGCAAAAATGCTCACGCGCCAACACACACACACACACACACACACAGTGGTGGTCTGATTTAAGGATAACACAATATAGGTCAATGATGGGTTTGTGTTTCACTCAGCTCCAGTTCTGCAATCCTTTCTTTTCTTTTTCTTACTGTACTGATTAATTTTCTATACCAGTATTGCAGCTGCACGTCACGGGTTTATCTGAATGCACATGTTCTAATACCTATCGTTTCTACAGTAACAGTTTTATTTAAAGGTTTCTGTAAGTAGATGCTTAAAATTTATGGAAGGAGTCTCCAGTGTTGGTGCTTTATATTAGTCAGAGGTAAAGTGGTACCTTTTCAACGTCACAATAGAGGAGATTATGCTTTGCGGTTTCTCTGTAACATGACAAGCTCTGTTTTTTTCCTATCTAGTTAACTTCAAGAGATAAAAATGAGAAGCTGGTGAGGGAATGACTGTTTATAGCTGCTATAACGTAAGTGAGAAGTGGACTGGTTTAGTTGATGGGTAACATTAATGGTATACTAATAATTAAAGCCCGGCACCTCACCCTTTTTGGAGGGAATGTCGTTGACTGAGTCGACCACGTGGATGGTGCCTGTGGCTGAGGCTTCACCCATGGCGTTATTGACATGACACTCGTAAGTGCCTGCTGTATCCTTGGTCAGTGGAAAGATCTGAAACACACAGTTATCCATCTTCAATACATACCATATTTTGCCTTTCTTCATCATGTGTTCGAAAAAGACTGCTGATGTAGGAATACACTTTTTTCATTTCAAAACCTTCAAAGGAAAAATAGATCCGAGCTCAAAATTCGCACATTCTAACAAAACATTTTCACATTCAAACACCCTCGCATTCACTACTTTACCCCTCACATTCAAGCAATACACTCACAAAACATTCAGCTTCACTACTTTAGCTCTTTCATTCATATAATACATTTGCACTAAACAGTCTCAAATGTACTACTTTACCACTCACATTCGCACACACTCACATTCACACCACTTACATTTCCACAAAACTCTCAAAATGCTTTCACAATCACGTATTATTATTATTATCATTATTATACATTCATATAAACCCACACATTTTGCTACTTTACCTTTTTCATTCACACAAAACACACTCCCATTTACACAAGTCATAACTTTGCAATTATACAAAAAGCATTCACACAAAATATCGTAAATCATTCACACTCGCTATTTTTTATATTTCACAAACAAGTCTTGAATTCACATATTGAACTTGTGTGGTGGTTAATGTGAAAGTGTTTTCTCATTTTCTGCATAGGAGAACAGAAGTCTGGGTAATTGCGGCAGCAACAGAAATGATAAGAACTAAAATAAAACAGACTTTTGTGGAGATCAGTATGTGTCATGGCATCAACTGTGGACAAATTTAAAACCACAGGAAAATCATATGCAACATGACTTAAAACAGACCCAGGTTGTACGTCAACAGGAAGCCATTTTTTTTTTCAAATGCATTGTTTCTAGCCCAGTAAATAAGGCTAAAACAGGAAATCCTCCAGACATCACTGCTCATAAACAATAAATAAGGAATTTCTTCTATATAAAAATACATGGCAAACATGTTTCCTTCCTAATGTTCAACAATTGAAAATTTGATCAGTATAAGATTTGTTGTATAATCCACAACAATTATGATTGATTATCAACGTTGTAGGAAATGATACAGACTAATATAGACTCACCAGCACCCATCCGGTGACCTCGTGCTTCTCGGGGCCTCCCCTCATCTGGATGGCGAGGTTGTCTTGGTCTCCTGGGAGCAGCTGAGACTTCTTGTTATTGTCCGTGATCTATGAAATGATGTGTATGATGTATCATTCTTTAACAGATTTTTAAAAAAATGCAGGCAGTTGTTGTGGTTTAACAGGAATAAAACACTCGCTGTTATAGGAAATTAATCAACTTTGAGGTGACTCGGATTCACCCTGGTGTTGACTGTTTTCCTAGAACAGCACATCCTGGAGTGTTTATTTATTTATCTCACTGAATAAAGCTTCCTTTACATCTCCTGATCCATATATTTGTGCACTTCCACCATAAAATTGGCAAATTAATCATAATAACTGTCTGTGTTGTTTTTAATGAAATAAGTAAATACAAATGTAATGTTTTTTTCTTCTATTTGTGACCTGTTACGCAGGAATTGTCTTAAAGCTCTCTCCGTTGTTTGTTTATTGCCACAGATACACTCTATTTTGTTTTGGCTGATCACTAAAATGCCTCCTCATTCAGGACACCTCCAGAAAACTGGGCAATACATCACTGAGGATGTGTGTGTGTGTGTGTTTTGTCGAAAAGGATGCATACCATTATGAATAACGCCATATGGAAACAATACAGCCGGAAAACAAGGGAGGAATTCGGGAGAGGAAGCATAACATCAAACAGCTCTCAAAGCTGTATAACTTCAGAGCAAACATCCTCAACAGAAATCACTCGGCTCTTAGAGTAAAACCTTGACTTCCTGTTCACTAACATCCCCAATATACAGGCTGACATATACAAATGACTGAGCAAACATCCTAATGATAAAACTAGCATTATACAGAACGCGCTAATCCACAGATACATATTTTCAAGGTCTAAACTAGCATTAGAGTAAACAGGGACATTTTAAACTAGCATTAGATTCAATAGGCTCATTTTAAACTAGCATTACAGTAAACATGCTAAGCATAAACTAGCACTTTAAACTAGCACATCATTTAACAATAAGGGGTGAAGTAGTGTTAATATAAATAATTTGTCCACTGTTTTTATTTTATCCCAGGTAGTAATTTGATGTTGGCCAAATCTTCATGATCGTCCAGTGAAATGCTCTCCCTACTGTCTATGTCCAGCCTCTGGGGGGCGGGCCTTGCTCTACAGTAGCAGCTTGGTGGCAGTAAACATGGTTTGTCACTGTTTTTGGCTGGCTGTCTTACCGCACACTATTCCCTTCAAAACGTTTCCCTCTTCCTCAGACTAAGCAAGAACACGATTCTGAGTAAAAGTTAAACTCTTCGTAGTTATCTATATTTAGCTAGCGCTATCGATATTACTGTCAGGTTTGTTTATATTTGGCGAGAGTTTGGCATATTTCAAACACTATTGTTTTTTGTCAATATTGTTAAGTCAGTCAAACAATTCAACATGTCATCACTCTGACTTCAGAAGGAAACACGTCAACATACCGAACCAATTCACTGCCGACAGTAAAGTTGGCAAAATGTCTGTTGGCCCCAAAAAATTTATGTTGGTCCATTGTCATTTATTTGTAATGTTTATTTTAGTTTTTTTCTAGAGACCTACTGGGTGTGTTTAAGGATGTTACCTTCCTCCAGGTGAGCACCGGGGTGGGGACGCCGATGGCCTCGCAGCTGAGGAATATCTGAGCACCGGTGACGTTCCAGACCTCACCCGGACCCGTAACGATCACAGGAGCTGAGAGAGGAGAGAAAAAAAAGTGTGAAATCTAAAAAATCTGTTGTGACACGCAGGTCATGTGGTGTGTGTTTATTCATGAATCCTAATACCATCTGAAAGGATGTAATATCAGACATTTCTGCTCAGGGATACGGACTTTGAGCTGGCTTGCTCTGTGTGTGTGTGTGTGTGTGTGAGTGAGTGAGACATAACACTTGGGCGGCTGTAGCTCAGGTGGTAGAGCGGGTTGTCCACTAATCTTAGGGTTGGCAATTCGATTCGTGGCCCACATGACTCCAAATGCCAAAGTGTCCTTGGGCAAGACACTGAACCCCAAGTTGCTCCCGATGGCAAGTTAGAGCCTTGCATGGCAGCTCTGCTACCATTGGTGTATGAGTGTGTATGTGAATGGGTGAATGAGACACAATGTAAAGCACTTTGGATAAAAGCACTATATAAGTGCAGACCGTTACATTAGCCCTCTTAACCTTTTCTATGGCACTGATGTCAATCACTGTGACTCATTTCTGTGCAATCTGCTGAATTTGTAAATTCAGGACTGTCCACTGTGGACAGAATATTGTGATTATATTGTGATCAGTTGACCAATCTGAGCTGAGAATCATGCATACATTAAAAAAAATTATTTTGCACACCTTGAGGGACAGGGACAGAGAATGTAGCAAGGGAGGGATCGACTGTTTGTAGTCCTGGAGCCTTAGAGACTCTCTGATGAGGATAGAGCTCAAATGTTTAATTTTCTTTCAATTATTACAAATCTGGCTCTCACTCTGGACTAAATAAAGAGAGGGAACTTCCAATGTCTGTTTACTGAAGAAGCTACTCATAACTGTGTTCAGAAAATGTTCTAAATCAGGAGTTAGAATGCGAGAAGGCGTGGCCATTTTTTAAAATTATTTTTAAAACAATTTTTACCCATTTGGGTTTTTTGAAAATCCAATTTTATATTTTATTTTAAATAATCTTATTTAATTAAAACAATAAAAACGCACCAAATATATTTCACAGCTATATCATTTCATGAATAAATAATTGTGATGATTTTAAATTTAAAAAGTAAAAAAATAAAAAAAAAAAATAAAGAGTGTGTGTGTGTGGGGGGAGGGGGTGTTGGGGGAATCACAGTGTAAATTTTATAACATTTGTAACTAATAACAAAGTTTAGGTTTTTTTCATTCTAACATTTTTGCTGAATTTTTACATTAAATGTTTTTTTTTATTTTTCTTAGTCCTGAGTTAATTTTAATAACTTAATTTCAATTAAAGATTTTCTGTCTGAATTTCTATCAAGTGATTTAATAGCTCTACTTTTAAAGGTTAAGATAAAGTAAAAAGAAAAAAAAAGAAAAAAACAAATTAAACGAAAAAGGCTCATGAAATATATATATATATATATATATATATATATATATATATATATATATATATATATATATATATATATATTAAATGATCATCTTAATTAAAAACTCTCCTTTTATAGAAATGTCTTTAAAAGTTAAATAAAAAGTGCAATGAAATGAAAGAAAGGAAAAAAAAACACATTGACAATAAAACACGAGTTACATGTCACCGATAACACTTTTTAATGAATATTTTCTTATGTAGGTTATTATCTACACTCACTCCACTGCTCATTAGTTTTGGCCCCCTCACCTTTGGTACACTTGCCCTTGTTGTGGACTTTAATGCCGGTTTTGCCCTGACGCTCGGCGGACGCACTGGCCGCTCGCAGCTCACACACACTCCTGTACTCCACACCGTCCGAGCCGCACACCTCGTAGTTACCGTTTTTGCACACGCACACTCCCGGCTCGGTCTTCTTCTTCAGCTTTTTCTTGTCCTCCTGGGCTTTAACGCACTCGAGACCGCTCGCGCACCGTGTAACCGCAGCACCGCGCGCCCCGCACGGCTCTCCCGGTCCGGCGGCGCACAGCTCGCAGCAGCCGCACGCGTCCATCACCCGGAACGCGCAGCCCGTAGAGGGCAGCGCGGCGCACGAGCTCGGGTCACAGGGCCCGCAGGAGCGTAGGGCGTGCGTGACAGTAGCGGCGGTCAGCGCCGGGAGAATTATAACCCACAGCATCATGAGACAGAGAACCTGAACACGAGCGCGTCGCTGCACTGATTCTGGGGGTATTGATGGAGTTGAGACCTAGAGCCAGAGTTAACTCCGCCCCCCGTAGACAAGCCCACTTTCAACATCGTTCCAAATTTACACAGCTACATGAAGGACCTACTGTGGATATTAAAAGTCTACACACCGCTGTTAAAATGGCAGAGTTTTTGTGAAGTAAAAGAATGACACTAAGATAAATCATGTCAGAACTTTTCCCACATTCATTGTGACATTACAAAGTATACAAATAAATTCAAATACAATCAGAAACTTTTTGTGAAAAAAAGGGGAAAAAAAACCCCAAACCAAAAACATACAATATCCTAGTTGCATAAGTGTGCACATCCCTAAACTAATACTTTGTTGAACTACCTTTTGATTTTATTACACCGCTCTGTATTTTTGGCTAAGAGTCGATCAGTGTGATACATCTTGACCTGGCAATATTTTCCCACTCTTTCTTGCAAAAACATTCTACACCTTTCAAATTGTATGGGCATCTCCTGTGCACAGCCTGCTTCAGGTCACCTCATAGATTTTTAGTTCGGATTCAGGTCTGTGCTCTGGCTAGATCATTCAAAACATTGATCATCTTCTGGTAAAGCCGTTCCTTTGTTGATTTGGATGTTTGCTTTGGGTCGTTGTCGAGCTGAAAGGTGAAATTCCTTTTCATCTTTAGCTTACTAGCAGACACCTGAAGGGTTTGCACGAATATCAGCTGGTATTTGTAGTTATTCATGATTCCCTCCACCTTGAAAAAAAGCCCCAGTTTTGGCTGAAGAAAAGCCGCCCTAAAGCATGATGCTGCCACCACCATGCTTCACCGTGGGTATGGTGTACCTTTGTTGACGTGCTTTCTTAAGCACTAAACAAACCTTTTGTAATTATGGAATTATTATACCTTTTGGAATTGGCCTCATCAGACCAGAACACAGTTCTCCACGTGGTTT
Source organism: Ictalurus punctatus (assembly GCF_001660625.3). NCBI lineage: Eukaryota > Metazoa > Chordata > Actinopteri > Siluriformes > Ictaluridae > Ictalurus > Ictalurus punctatus. The sequence goes on along the minus strand of NC_030417.2, from coordinate 18,396,672 downwards.
GGCATGATTTAGTTGGGCTTGGATGTTTGTTTTTTTTGTGAGAGAGGGCTTCCGTCTAACCACCCTACCCCATATCCCAGACATGTGAAGAATATGAAAGGATGTTGTCAGATGCAGAGAGTAATCAGTACTTGGCAGATATTCCTACAGCACCTTTAATGTTGCCGTTGGTCCCTTGGCAGCCTCCCTGGTAAGATTTTTCTTGTCCTTTTATACAGTTTGGAGAAATGTCCTGTTCAAGGTTATGGCACTGTGGTGCTCCATTTTCTCCACTTGTTGATGAGGGCCTTCAGAGTTCCATAGCACATCTAATGTTTTGGACATTTTTTAAACTTAAACTATCTTTCAACAAGTGAGATAATGTACATGCTTTGTCAGTTCTTTGCAGACCATGGCCTCAGCAGTCAGATGAAACCAAAAAGATGTGGAAAGAAATTCAGAAACAGCTGATCATTATTTGGGGTTAATCGGAATAATTTTCTTAATTTTCCCTAAAAAATAGAAAATATCATATTTATGAAATGAGCGCAGCCTGAACTCGGGAACTTTTCCTCCCATTTTTCATCCAACTTTCGAATTTCAATAACATGATAATTTTTGGTCATTTGGCATGTTCATTTTCTAGGCAAAATAAACGTCTTGTCAGTGATAATGCAAAAATACCCCCCCCCCAAAAAAAAACAAACAAACAAAAAACAAACAAACAAAAAAACAACAAAACAACAACAACACTGTCCCGAAAAAAACCCACTTGATGGCATGCTGCCTTCCTGTCCTCCTTGGATGTTTGTGCATACAAGTTTGGAGGTTGTGATTACACACTTTTATATGGTTGACTGCAATGATTACTGTTATAGACACGCCCCCTGTCATAGCGTTTAAGTGCATTCACCCCATACTTACGATACTGAGTAATTAACACAACTTGAAACCACTTCGTAATCACGACATCCGAACTCGTACACACGAACTTCCTAGGAGGAATTGAAGGTAGCACAAATTTCAAATTTGAAAATGAATTTCACGTTTAAGTATCTATGATTTCAATTCAACAATTCCAAATTAATTACAAGTATAATGCATTTCTGAAGAGGATTCAATCTCTCTATTAATTCATAATTTTGGATTCAACTTCAAAACAACATCTGGAAGGGTGAAAATTGTGAAAAGTTACAGAAGATCATGGATGTGGGATTCTGTCCAGCCAAGATTTACAGGAGGAAAAATGTTTCTCTCATGTTTTAATATAGCAGATAACAAAAAACATTTTAACATGATCCTAACCTCTGAAAACATTTTAGCTCATTTATTATTTATTATTATCTTATCTATCCATCCATCTACGATGAATTTAAAAATGAAAATTTATTCCCAAAATGCAAAACAAAAAGTTTAGATAAAGTTTAAAATTAAAACTTAGATAAACTAAAAAAAAAACTTTTCAAAATCCTTTTCCACTGATAATTTTCACAACTAAAGCAAAAGAAAGAAGAGGACAGTGAAGAGAAGAGAGTTTACCCCCACACAAAGTTAACAGGATGGTTTAGGAGTCTTTTATAAATATTTCTACCTCCACACCAAAACTATGCATTCCAGAAATTCTTGTCTTTATGTTTACAGTTTGCTTTTCACAAACGTCCTCCAAGTTGTCCCGGAGAAGAGGAGATAGATGGTGAACGACATTCTGCCAAATCTGACCAGTGATGTTTTGTTTAGTTTATTTAATGTATTTAGCCACGAAGGCAGCAGCGATGTCCCTGTAGGGAGTGTGAGAGTCCGAGTGCGAAGGTGGGATTCGGCAGAGAGCGCGGAAACGTGGAGAACGTAGGAGGAGGTTGTGACCTAGACCGATGCAGCTGGAACTGAACCAATACAGTGCCATGGACTAGAGTAGAAAAAGAAAGAGGGAGAAAGAGAAACAGATTTAAAAAAAATACATTTTACAAGTAAAAAAGTGCCTGGATAATCCTACATTCACACGAGCAAGCGACAAAGCGACTGGCGATCATTAATTTCTACGTACCTGAGCAACATGGAGCTGCGATTCAGCGACAAAATGACATTTAAATAGAAATGTTCTCAATTCTTTGGAAATTAAAAAAGTCAAACGAATGATTCCACAGACCAATCCTATGGTGCGCGTGGTCTGACATTTCTTCAGTTCCACACTCACAACTTTAGTTCCTACATCTTCTTCTAAGTATAGAAGAAATTGTGGTTCATCAGTCCCTCAAGGATTTTGTGATCGTAGAAATTAATGCAAAATCAATCAAACTACGTAATATATTTGGAGGAGCTTGCGATTTTTCAAAAATCCACAGATTTGGATCAAGACGCGTCATGTGACGTTATCACAACGCACATTCAGTCAAAGCCCTCATCGATTCACGTGCGTCAGACACGAGTACAGCTTAAAGATCTCATTTACCTACAAACATCACTGTGAAAGAACAATTTCGTGCGATTCAAGTCGTTTTCAAGTTAAATCACAAATTTAACACAGAATCAAGCATTTTTGTCTGCAATAATCACAAAAAAACTCAGCAGTCCTGTACAGAATGTTTCATGTTATCAGGTCACATACGATATCTAATTAGAGCATACAATAATAAAGAAAAATAAAGCTCGGAAGGACGAATCAGAGATCAGTGGTGCTTCGGGTGAGTGTCCATAGCTAGTACAGTTAGCTTGAACTGGCCACGCCCCTAAAAAGTAACTACAACAGCAGTCACTTTTGGGAGCGTGGCCAGTTCAAGCTAACTGACTACAACCCATAAGAGACAAACTACAAGCTACACTTGTTACTTGGTCATGTGAACGCAGCAGGGTAAGACATGATTCCAAAAAAAACAAAAAAATTAAACCCAGATTATCTCAAACTGATTAGAACGAATAACACTCATCAAAAGGACGTAAGAAAGAATGTATTCTGATATAAAGCAAACATCCTGCTAACTAACAGGCTAATTCACAGTTAGCATTCAAGAAATTAACACATTCAGCTAGAACAGGCTACACTGGTGCAAAATACGACAACTAGTTCTACGTAGTAATGCGCTAACTTTACGCCGAGTTGTCAACGTCTACGGTTTGGTCCTAGGGTTTTTTCCCACGTTTTTTAACCAGGAGGTGCCTGAAAATGACAAATGTATATTTTTACGTAGATTTTATTTCACATGAATGAACTCAAAACATTCTCCATTTACATTCACGGCATCTTTTGAAGCAAGAGATTACTAATGTGAAATGGAGGAAAGGGGGCGGGGTTAATATCATAGAGATCGAAACATCTTCGCGATTGTCAGTCATCCCAGATTTATATGCCGAGCTGCTGTTTTTTGATTTTTACTGAGGTGGTGGTGGTGGGGCACTCTTTTTTGCGTATTTTTGAGTAATAACTCGTAGCAGCGGAGAACGGCGTTAAAAGTTTGTACGCAAAACGCGTAAAATACGATAGGACTGATTTTGTTAAAACTGCGGACATTCTTAAAAACACACTAACGGCACTAACTAAACATGATGTCTAGCGTTTGCGAATGTGACACAAACCTGAGACGAGTGTTGATATTTGTTGCTGACTTTGGCCGCTACACGACTGAACGCTTTAGTCATAACACGAAAGTAGAACGATAACGTAACCTAGAATATAGACAAATGTTTCAGGTGTATCAGACATATCGCATGCCTTCTCCCAGGTACGAGATCTTTCTCCTGCTTTCTCGAGAAGGGGAAATCAGTCTGAGCATCTCTGCTTGTACTCGCCTCTGTTATGTAACAGTACTTATGATTTGTGATGAAGACATAACAGTGTCAGCAAAGATGAAACAGAAAGACAGATAGATAGGAGGAAGTGTGGTGCACAGGGGTTTGATGCATAGGGCTTTGATACCCAAGCATCTGGCATCCATGTTAGATATTTTTTAAAGAATGCATTATAATATAACATTTAATAAACATTGCAGTATGATGTCACTGGTAATAAAAGATGCACTGATCCTGATATAATGTCAATATCAAAGCTCCGCATATCGACTGATACATGAACTACTGAAACTACTGATACTGAAACTCATACGATTTTTTTCGATAGTGAAGCACTGACATAAAAATTGTATGGTTTTAGGAAACATAGAACTGACATTGCAGTAAAATAACAAAAAACCCAAATACTCCTGAGGTGCGCTTGGTGGTCGTGTAAAAATGATCTACAATTGCCTCATAATTATACGTACGTAACAAATGTAAAACGTGTTGTTATTTAACACATTAAAACACGTAATCGTTGATACGTTAATAAGTATTCTGTAAGACATCTAACATTTTACACGTTCTGAAAAAGTCTCCAGTGTCAAAGGTAAAGGTTTCCTGTTTATATCTACTTAATAGCTAATGTAAGAGATTGTTTCATGGGCGTTCCAGAATATTAAATGTAACTATAAATAGATTATGATGTATAAGTTTTATTTTGCACCAAAATATATTTGATGCATCTCCATGTTTTTACTTTAATAAAGAAATAATTCACCATTTCTGCTTACTTGAGATTTCTTTCAGCGATTACAAAGAATGACTCAGCTACTTTGTGTAAAAATATGGAAACTGTCAGTCATCACCACATCGGTTCACAGTGGTTCGGACCAAAATCCATCCGATTTCTTATTCGTTATAGCATTGCTACATCCTTTATTGTCCTCCACACACACACACACACACACACACACACACACACACACACACACACGACTGATCACTCACTGAAGGGACGGTGGCGGCTAAAGGAATCATGACTAGAGAGAGTCCTCTGATGAAGTTGGTCACGTACTTCTGGAACTTTGACTGTTCGAGCTTGCTCAGGGCATATACCTGCCAAAAACCACGACAAACACACGCGTGCATGTGACATCAGAGCATTTTATTCATAATTACATACTATAAAACCATAATACTTGTACAAACACCTAAACATTCAAAACTAATAAATACAAACCCTGTTCATTTCATGTATCATATTTGTATATGATACAGTGTATAGTTTGATGTCATAACCATTTTTATCTTCACAAATTTTTGTTTTCTATTTTATTTTTGTTAACATCTTTAATGTTCCAAGTTAAACACACACTGACATTTACTATGCTATGGCAATAAAAAAAAGAGACAAAAACAGGAATAGGGAACTCCCACCCTTCTTTGAGCTCTATTGTTTATTGAAAGTGTGTGTGTGTGTGTGTGTGTGTGTGTGTGTGTGTGTGTGTGTGTGTGTGTGTGAGTGTGTGTGAGTGTGTGTGAGTGTGTGAGAGAGAGAGAGAGAGAGAGAGAGAGAGAGAGAGAGAGAGATCTCCTCTTGTCCCTATGAGACACTTTTTCCTCCATTACAGAAAAACACAAAGGAAGACAACACCCCCCAAAAAACCCTTCAAAAAACTATTAAACAATGACATTAAAAGAAAATAATAATTATATAATTATAATAAATACATGATTAAATTCACAATAAATCATGACCTTAATGGTTTATAATTTAGAAGTATAAATCTAAGAAATCTATATAGCAATCATTATATTGATACACACACACACACACACACACACACACACCCTTGATGTGGTTCTCACCTCAGTGATGAGCAGGTTGATGAGACCCAGAGACACGGGGATGATCCAGGTGGAGTCCGGTACCGTGAGGTCCGGAAACCAGAGAGTGCCACCTGCTGCCAGCTCATGCTGCAATCCTACACACACAACACACACACACTCATATGTTTAGATTTCATTCCTACAAATCTCAAAGAATGGCAAAAAATTTGAAAAGCCCTAAGCACACTTATACACAGAATTAGGTTCAGTATTTAAAATGGCCGAGTGGACGAAAGCGGAATGTTCCAGATGTTAGTCAAGGTTTAGCCTGACAAGAAAAGTAAGCCGAGCTACAAGAAATCACTAGGCATTGTAGTGCCTCAATTTTACAGTGGTGCATTATGGGTAAATGCACAATCCAAGGAATACAATTTATCCTCAGATAATTTGGCCAAGACTACAAAATGGCCGCCGTGGTGAAAAGGCATATGTGAGAAAGATGAAAAAGATGGGGGGGGGGGATTATTGCCACCCACTGTACTTTAAATTGAAGGAAATTTATTATACTTTACGCCACAGATAAATCCCAGAGGAGGTGATTTACCAGACAGGATGTGTTCCAAACCCACGCTGATGTTACGCAGGGCGAGAGAGACGCACACCCACATGGGCAACTGCACCCAGACTAGCAAACTGGCCTTGAACGGGTGGCAGTTGTCCCTCACGTACAGCTCAGACACGATCCGCCGCAGATTCTTCTTAAAATGGTACCTGTATAGCAACAAAATCTGAAATATAACTTGTTCACGAAATGCAGTATAAATCTAAATGTATTTTATGCACAATTCATTCATTTTATGCACAATATTTCTGATCGGACGTTCTGACCTGATTTGAATTCTCATGGTTAACCTCAGTTAGCTAAACACTACATGCGAAAGTAATTATTAGCTAGCATTAGTTCTTATGGTTGAATTTAGTTATTCGATTTATATAATGCAACCTGACAGACAGTGTAGGTAATTACTAGCTAGCATTCTGATAGTTACATTTATGTAGCAAACACAGCACAGCCTGACAGACTGCGTAATTACTACCTAGAATGAGTTAGAAGCTCGCTAACATGACCTGACAGACAGTGCAATTTATAATACCTAGCTAACTATGTTAGCCAGTTTACTCTTTGATTTAAAAGCTAATCATATTCAAAATTGCTGCTTACCTGCACGTTTTCTCGGACCAGCCCTTCTCCTTGGCCCTGATGGAGATCTCATAGCGTAGCCGTTGTGCTAAATCTGTTATTTCCTTCTGCAAGGCTTCGATCTGGCTGAGAAAAAGACGATCCTGTAGTTATTCGCGACCTATATTACTGATCCGGAATCAGCTCACAAGTACCCACTTCTAGTGCAAAGACAGCGATAAAATACAAAAATATCACTGATCTGAATTCAGCTCAATGACATGTTTATTAGAGCGCTTGCTAAGTCACAAAACACTTAGCCAAGCACTGATCCCAGATCAGCACTACCAGCTCAACGATATAAAATGACATCAATTTTATGACAACAGCAACTGTACTTTCTTTAATAATATGAAAGAATGTATTACAATGTCCAAGAAAAGATCTACAAGGCGAAAAAAAAACAGATTAACAGCATTATCCTGAGAAATGTGACCCATGACTCTTGAGCGCTTTTTGAACGATGGCCAAGAGCGAGAGATTAAAAACAGCAACGGTGGCGTGGGAAAATAGAAGAGCTTCTGGGAACAGCATGATTGTGAGAACACAGGCATAAACACAGATTCTTCTGTGAAGCATTTTATGATGCATGAAAAAAAAAAAAAAATCAAGAAAGAGTCTTGAACACAAACAGTGCAGATGTGTAGGACAAGAAGGAGATAAACCTCTTATTCACAGATGGTCAGAGCTGTGAGCTTGACCTGTTTACTTCACTCAAGCACAGATATTCATAAACATGCGAGGGAGGGAAAGAAACAATTTTCTACAAAACATGGAGGATGACATCGCTAAATACAGTGAACGAGTCAAATTAGAGAGAGGTACAAAAAATGTCCAAAACATTAGATGTGCTATGGAACTCTGAAGGCCCTCATCAACAAGTGGAGAAAATGGAGCACCACAGTGCCATAACCTTGAACAGGACATTTCTCCAAACTGTATAAAAGGACAAGAAAAATCTTACCAGGGAGGCTGCCAAGGGACCAACGGCAACATTAAAGGTGCTGTAGGAATATCTGCCAAGTACTGATTACTCTCTGCATCTGACAACATCCTTTCATATTCTTCACATGTCTGGGATATGGGGTAGGGTGGTTAGACGGAAGCCCTCTCTCACAAAAACAAAACAAAACATCCAAGCCCAACTAAATCATGCCAAACCACGTGGAGAACTGTGTTCTGGTCTGATGAGGCCAATTCCAAAAGATATAATAATTCCATAATTACAAAAGGTTTGTTTGGTGCATAAGAAAGCACGTCACCAAAGGAACACCGTACCCACGGTGAAGCATGGTGGTGGCAGCATCATGCTTTAGGGCGGCTTTTCTTCAGCCAGAACTGGGGCTTTTTTTCAAGGTGGAGGGAATCATGAATAACTACAAATACCAGCTGATATTCGTGCAAACCCTTCAGGTGTCTGCTAGTAAGCTAAAGATGAAAAGGAATTTCACCTTTCAGCTCGACAACGACCCAAAGCAAACATCCAAATCAACAAAGGAACGGCTTTACCAGAAGATGATCAATGTTTTGAATGATCTAGCCAGAGCACAGACCTGAATCCGAACTAAAAATCTATGAGGTGACCTGAAGCAGGCTGTGCACAGGAGATGCCCATACAATTTGAAAGATGTAGAATGTTTTTGCAAGAAAGAGTGGGAAAATATTGCCAGGTCAAGATGTATCACACTGATCAACTCTTAGCCAAAAAGACAAAGCAGTGTAATAAAATCTACCGCCACAGTGCCTCTGTAGAAGGTGGTGGTAGTCTGGCTCTCTTCAGTTTCCTGGGGAAGTGGAGACGTTGTTGTGCCTTCTTGACTGTAGAGTTTGTGTTGAGAGACCATGTGAGGTCATCAGAGAGGTGCACACCAAGAAATTTGGTGCTCCTATGCTAAAATCCTGCGATCCTACTAAAATCTACAACCATCTTTTTTTTTTTTGTTCTACATTAAGAGACAGGTTGTTTTCACTGCACCATCTCACCAGTTTCTCCACTTCCTCTCTGTATGATGTTTCATCATTTTCACTGATAAGGCCCACCATAAGCGAAATTGATATGATTGGATTCAGACTTGGCAGAACAGTCATGGGAGAGCAGCGTGAACAGAAGTGGGCTGAGTACACAGCCCTGGGGGGCACCTGTGCTCAGCATGATGGTGCCTGATGTTCTGCTGCCAATGCACACTATCTGTGGTCTCTCTGTCAGAAAGTCGAGAATCCAATTACAGATTGAGGTGTCAAGGCCCAGGAGGAGGAATTTCTTATAAAGTGCCCTTAGTGTCCTTAGTGTCCAGGTGTGATAGAGCTGAGTGCAGCGAGTGTGAGATGATGTCGTCGGTGGAGAGGTTGGGGCGGTATGCAAACTGGAGTGGGTCCAGTGAGGCAGTGAGGACGGATTTGATGCATCTCATGACTAGTCGTTTGAAGCACTTCACCATAATAGGAGTCAGTGCCACAGGGCGATAATCATTTAGACATGTCACAGTTGACTTCTTTAGCACTGGGATGATGGTATTTTTTTTTTTAAAGCTTATGGGGACTACAGCTTGGCTCAGGGAGAGGTTGAAAATGTCTATGAGGACATCTGCCAGCTGATTAGCACAGTCCTTGAGCATGCACCCTGGTATGCTATCTGGGCTTGCAGCTTTGTGTGGGTTAACTCTGGACAGGATGCTTCTCACGTCAGCCGAGTCCAGACAGAGTACCTGCTCCTTGGGGGGAGTGGTACTTACATGCTGGTTTGTCATTTAGAGCTTCAAACCGTGTATAGCAGTTGCTGAGCGTGTCAGGAAGGTGTGTGTCACTAACATTGGCCTGTGGTGTAATTCTGTAGTCTGTTAATGCCTGGATGCCCTGCTACATGTGCCTGGTGTCTCTGGTATCACAGAAGTTTTTGGTAATCCTCTGTGCATACTGGTGTTTAGCTTTCTTGATGGCCCAGGAAAGCTCAGCCCTTACTTTCCTGAGAGCCACTCCATCTGACCGACCTGAAGGCAGTGTCTCGTACCCTCAGCAGGGTGCGGACTTAACCCTTAAAGCTTAACTCAGCCACAGCTTCTGGTTGGCTCGTGTGGTGGTGTGCTTCACAACAGTGATCTCATCAATGCACTTCTCTATGTACTCAGTCACAGAGTCAGTGTATTCATCTATGCATGTGTGCTAGTCATAGGTAGCTGCTTCCTTGTACATGTTCCAGTCTCTGCTTTCCAAGCAGTCCTGCAGGGCTGAAATGGCTCCTTCTAATGAAATGGCCAGATTCTTATGGTTCTGTGAGTTGGCTTGGAGCATTTCCGCAGTGGTTTGTACACTGGGAGTAGTATAACACAAAGATGATCTGAGAAGCCAAGGAGGGGGTGGGGTATGGCCTTGTATGCCGCACAGATGTTGGTGTAAACTAAATCCAGCATATTATCTCCTCTTGTGGCAAAGTTCACATGCTGTTAGAACTTGGGCACTACAGACTTTAGGTTGGCATGGTTAAAGTTGCCGGCGACAATGAGAAAACCATCAGGATGGGCTGTTTATTGCTCACTAATGGCACCGTAGAAAAGGATATTAAGATATATGCAGTTATTATGCATGCAACATTTGTTTTCTTTCTTTTATAAAGCTGATCCTAATTTCCTTTCTTTTTTTGTGCTACTGTAACTAAATAAAAGCTCACCTCCAAGTAGAAATGAGAACTCTAGAAATGAGAAAAACAGGATTTAACAAAAAGACAAAATTGAGATTATGTTACTAATATAGTGTGCGTGTCTTGTGATATCTTTAAGCAAAGTAATGAGCTCGAGATCTGTCACGGTTACATTTAAAAGTGCAATTGTGATTTTATTTCTTTCTTTCTCGTACAAATATCCTAGAAAATACGTAAAAACGTGATAAGAAATAATGGTTTAAGCAGTGTCCTGAGCAGAAGTTTATTAAGGTGCTGAGTAAAAAATGTTTGGAAAACTGACTCCTGGTTGGAATGCTTGTTTGTGTTTGGATACGCCTCTCGTCAGTCATTTAATACATGACAGGCCACTGTAGATCTTGGGGGCAGAGCTACAGTGTACTTTTAACCAAAATAAATTGTTGATCACAATTCTATCAAAATACCAACAGAAATCTTTTTGAAACCTGTTTTGACCAATGCGTAAAAAATGCATCATGCAGGTCGAGATCCTATAAAGCAAGTGTTTAGTAAGTACACGAGACAAGACCTTTGCGATGATAGCGGCCTGGTAGATGGCGAGCGGCAGAGTGACGACAGTGCGCAGTGCCAGCGTAGTGCAGATGATCCCCGCCCACCACGGCAGCATCGTCGTCTGCTGGCTGGAGATCAGGAGCTGCTCGGTGAAGTGGACAGGAGCAGAATCCGCCACGCTCTCGTACCACCCGGAACTGGTCGTGCTCACACGCCGCACACAGTGCAGGTACAAAGCTGGCACGAGCGTGACGCCTCTGGAGCTGAGAGAGGGAGCAGGTCGGGGTGTTGAGTCTGTCCTGAACACGACCTGGGAGATGCATCTCACCTGGGGGTTTCTTGTCCTCTGGATGCCATGGAAACCTGACCTTAAAGATCCAGGAATGGAGAGTTTCAACCATGCCATGGTCGAGAGCCTGAGAGAAACATGACAAATATATGGCGTTAAAACAAAACTAACATGACAGGCCATTAATAAGAGGAGAACTGCAACAAATAATCGAGAAACATGACAAAAAGATTAAATACTACTACTACTACTACTAATAATAATAATTGTCTGAGACAAATTTCTTTATCACTTAGGTGGTCTAGGTTATAAAGCACACTATACCATGCACTACATTACATCACCATAAGTAGCTAAACTAAATCAATAACAGTATTTAAACTAGTTGATAAACACTATGGTTTAATTTTATTTAACATCAACAACATATATATTTTTAAAAATATTTTTGCTATTTAGTAGGGCTGAACAAAATGACAATATAATAATGATACTACGATCAATTATATGTTAATATATTTTACTGAAACATTTGAAATATATTGTGATTAATATACAAAAATATATATCTTTATATATTAACTTATTGACAAATTGAGTGGAAGCAGCTAATTAGATACAAATCCTAAAATATTGAAATGTTCATCTGTTAAATTTCTTTTCCTTTTCAGGGTTAAACAAGCATATTTATATAATAATAATAATAATAATAATAATAATAATAATAATAAGGCTTTCATTAAACTGAACATTAAATAAATCATCAAGCAGTTTGTGACAAATATCGACCCACCCCTTGTTTTTAAAACTTTTATTTTAATCAATTAATCAGAAAGAATGTTCATAAGATTAACTGATTATGCAAATGGTTGATATTTTGATAAAACAAGAAATTCGATAAGAATAAAATACAATAAAATACTCTAGCACAAATACATCGTTTTAATAAGCAACGCAGCTTGGTTATTATTATTTATTTACAATTACAAAACTAAAAGGCAAAGTGCATCTTGCAAACTCAGTGAGATTCACAGACAGCCTGTTAACCCAAACCTCACACTCCAAATACATTCTTCTCCCTGAAATATCTCTAATATTTAAAACAAGCGCCGTCCAGAATGAACTGAGCTAGCTCTAAAATGCTGACTACGCTAAACAAACCGGAGCAATCCTCACCTTCCGACGTTATTCCACATCTTATACAAAACACGAGATCATATTCTCTAATAATTTAATAAACAGCACATTATTATCTACCAACAGTTGACACTTTAGCCCGGTAAATGTCAGTGCAGCATGACAGGTCGGCGCACAGATATGACGCAATTTGTGTGAGCCTACTTACATTACTGACGCTTCCGCTTTGTTCTACTGTTGTTATAGTGAGAGGACGAACTTCCAATCAAAAAAGGCGCGTGTGATGCATTAGCCAACCCTAGAGCAGGAGGCGGGGAAAATGTCTTCTTTTCATTTATTGACAATTTGATTTAATTTAATGTAACTTTTATACAGCCATAGCGTTCATGCGAATGATTCAAGCGACTAATATTAGTGTACAGAACATTTTTAATCGTTTGTGTAAATATAGACAGTGTTAAAATAAATAAATAAAATAAGAACACATCGCCACCTGCTGGACACAAACATTCTTTCATTGGTTACGTAAATTTATTGACAATATTTCATCACTGTCTATCATCGTTGTAGGCTAGATATGTAATTTTACATTTTAAGAAACATAATTTATTCTATGAATAATTCTATGTAATATATAAACTTGGACTTGTTTTTTTTATGTCCTACAAGTATAAGAAAAACATTTTTGTTGTTTGAAATCTAAATTCTAATTGGTCAGCTGGTCTTATACAATTGTTTTTTATATTTTTAATTCATTAGACCTTATCATTTCCATTTTAGTCTACATGTATGGATGAAAAAATAATGATGTATAATGGTTGATATGGCAAGGTTTAATAAATGTTAAATAAACGTCTCCTTACAGAAAACGTTTATTTAACGTTTATGGAAGGAGTCTCCTGCATCAGTGCTTTGCAACAGTCAAGTAAAGCTGTAACTTTAAATCATCACTTATTTGAATAAATTACTTTAACAGAGGGGAAAAAATTAACTGTGAGGGAGCGAATGCTATAGCTGCTATAACTTTTTTTGCGCAGAGGTTCCACAACATTAAATGTAACCATAAATTGAGTGTGACATAAGTATGACATGTCATTCTTTAATTAATAAAAGTTTAAATTGTTGACAAATCGCTGTGGTGTAATAGGCATACAGAAATAGGTTGTGCAATAGAAAAGTAATCAACTGATTTTCCAATAACATTTTATTGTAATCAGCCAATTGTGTGGCAGCAGTGCAGTGCATAACATCATACAGATATGGCCAGCAGCTTTGGGTAAAGTTCACATCAACCATCAGAATGGGCAAAAATGTGATCTCAGTGACTTTGACCTTGGCATGGTTGTTGGTGCCAGATGGGCTGGTTTAAGTATTTGTATAACTGCTGATCTCCTAAGATTTTCACGCACAACAGTCTCTAGAGTTTATTCAGAATGGTGCAATAAAGAAAAAACATCCAGTGTGCAGCAGTTCTGTGGAGGAAAAACCTTGCTGATAAGGTCAACAGAGAATGGCCAGACTTGTTTCAGCAAACATAAAGGCTACAGTAACTCAGATAAGCACTCTGTACAATAGCGATAACACTGAGGTGAATGGGCTACAACAGAAGAAGACAATGTCTGGTTCCACTTCTGTCAGCCAAGAATAGAAAGCTAAGGCTGTAGTGGGCACAGGTTACCAAAACTGGACAGCTGAACACTGGAAAAATGTAGCCTGGTCACAGATGGTAGGATCAGAATTTGGCACCAACAAGCCAAATTCATGGACCCAACCTGCCTTGTGTCAACAGTCCAGGCTGGTGGCAGCCTACACAAACACTAATGCTAGACAGCGTTAAGCCTGATTTATACTCAAAGCGTCCACAATAGCGCGATGGATCGCGCGGTAAAAAAAACAACAAAACAAAACAAAAAACAATAATAAACGTCATCGCGAAATGGGCGGTCCAGCGAACTTGACGCGCGGAGCCGGATCCGGAAATTGAATGACTTCGAGGTGACTCTTACCGAAAGGTACGATTGTACAGGCATCTCTATGATACATCCATGCGGGACCATAGAGATAGCCAGATGGCACAGAATTCATGGAAAGGTTTTAAAAATAGGGATTTCGATTCGCTTTGTATATACTGCTGAAAGAATAAAGCCAAAGCTGGAAGTTTTTTTTTTTTTTTTTTTTTTGGGGGGGTGAACCATGTTTTCATTCATCAGTGTCTTCACAAATAAACACAGTAACTACACTACACTATGAGGCACAGTGATTAAACCTCATTCTGCTGTCTTTATACATAGAGACATTTACACTGATGGGTGAACATACAGAGTGATCATTCGGTCATAACTTTCTTTTGTCTCTATACATAAAGAGACATTTACACTGATGGACGAACATAATAATCACCTGATTTTGAAAATGTGAGAAATTGCAGGAAGCTCCCACTTTTTGCTTGTCTACAGTAATTGCTAACATTTAAAAATGAACCTACAATAAATAATAAGTCTATTTAATGAAAGCAAAGGTCCATGTTTAATAAAAATCTTAATGAAAGGAATAAAATAATAATAAAAAATATCGAGGTCGTCCAATTTAGTTTTATACATGTTTTCATATGTATAGCTATATTTTGTTGTAATGTAGAGTGATGATCTCAAGGTTTACTGTGTTTTATGTTATTCTTAGCTATTTTTTCATATGGGTTTTAGGGAAGATTACTGAAAACATCAAAAAAACATAATTCCTCCTCAATATTCAGCAAGTCCACGCGAGACGCCATGTTTGTAAGCGTTGCTATGGTTGCTCGACAAACTACTTCTTCTCTCAGCTACTTCCTGTTGGTTTATAGGACGATTACTCAGAGTCGCCCCCTTTCGTTTCAAAGAATATTACAACCGCGTGCGCGTCAAGTATAAAGGAGGTGCGCACGCAGTCAGTGGAGTCTCACGCTGCGGATCCAGGAGAAAGCATAAGCAAGGCGTTAGCTCCATGAGGATAAACTTGATGGTCCACAAGCATCTGGAGCTTTTCTTTTAAGAAATCTTTCAATATTATTTTGCTCTAGACACACATCATCACACGATAATTATTAGGATAAAAAAACAAAACAAAACACGCGAATATGTTACGCATACTGATGTTCACGTGCTGCTGACAGGTCAGCGAGGGGGCGGGAATTATACATAGGCTATATAAATTATTGTTATGAGTGTGTCGGTCTGTCTTATTTCTGTGTCATCATTTCAGACATTTCTCACATATATTAAGTGTTTTATACACATTTTAGAAACGTTTGAAGGATTTTCACACGGCACCCCTGCTCTCATCAGACAGCACACCAGAGTGGGAAACTCTGCTATAGACCATAGAGGCTAGTTAACTGCCGAAATAAAATAGGAATTAAGAATAAACAAAGAAAGTGACATTTATCTGTTCTCAGTGTTCTTCTGGTGAGGTTGAATTCTACATGAAATATTTGTAAATGGTTAAACAATTCAATAAGTCAAACAAAAATACTTCACAAACAGAACAAATAATTCTTACAAGAAATAATGCACAACTGTGACTTTGTGAGCGCTCAAACTTTAATTTTATTCTTTAAAAACATCAGTTCCAGACTGAAAAAGAATGAGATAAAACATTTGATTGATAACGTGCTGCTTATGAACACTGCAATCCTTAATTACAGGGAATGTAACATTTATCCCAAATCTAATTCATAACACAAAAGTGTCCTGTATCTGCCCTGCAAAACAGGTCAAAGGTTAACGTGTTTTCCTGACCACGCGCTGCTGTGCAGTCCGCTGTCGGTTGTTGGCACCCGCTTTGTGCAGATACAGCTGGCGCAGTCGGAGCTGCAGCCCTTTGGGGATCTTTCCCCCCTTGGCGAGGATCTCACGCAGCCTCTGCTTGGGCGTTTTGGATAATTGGAAGTCGCAGATGGTGGGGTAGTACTCGTATTCCACCCTGCAGGAGCGCGTGACCGGCACGTATCCCTCCGCCAGCACAGTCACCGTGTAGTCCCCAGGGTTCAGCAGGCGCCAGTAATCCCCCTCAGATGCTGGAGATATAAAACGATTATAAAAATGCTGGATTCCGGTCAGAAGGTGTTGATTAATTTTCTATAAGAGCAGCTCTGACAGTAGTGCAATTACAAATCACAGATTTATATTAGTGTGCTGGTTCTAATATTATCATTTCCATAGAAGCTCTTTTTTCTTTTCTGGTAGGCTATTATTCCTCGGATACGAGATTACAGAGCATAATGATGTCATTTTATGCAAATATACAAAGATTTGCATGTGTTTACAAAATGTTAAATGTGTTTTGGGTATGATAGACTTGTAGAACAGCACTGGTTAAAGTAGTAAATGACATTCCTTTCTGTTTATATACTCACAGTTTTTATTAGCCCATTGTGAAGTCTTGCCTTCTTTCAAATCATCAGTTCAGCCTTCATATCTCTTTTTTTTTGTTTCTGATATGTCCTTTGTGTAGGCTATTTCTCTTGCTTTTGATTGCAGATTATTTGTCTGTATAATTTTGGGCTCTTTTGTCTGTTTTAGGACTACGATTGTGTCCAATGTTTATTCCAAAATAAACTCTGCACTTGGATCGTACCTTTGTTACTAGAAAAATGTCTAAGTTCAAGTTCGCTCTGTTCGATTTCCCTCACCAGATCTGATGTGATGGTCGATGTCGTCCACCTTAACGATGGCGTCTGAGATTCCAGCCTTGGTGTCTTTGTCTTTTATGACTCCTTTAATGCCTCGGTGGACCTGTGAAGTATAAAAATGTCAAAATGTAAAATCTTTACTAAACATGAAACTAATGTTAACTATAATTTTTCCACAATAAAATTATATGCCTAACTCAGTCTTTTTAATGAACATACATTGCTAAGGTAATTGTTTTTAGTCCTGAGAGTAACAAATAAGTTAGAAATACCTAGTTAGGATAATAATTAATTATTTATTATAAATAAGACATGGAGCAACATTGAAATATACATAAAACCTTATGTGCTTGGCTTGATCTCTAATGAATATGAACACAGCCTTGTCACAAAATGGAGGCTAAGACAGAAGTTTAAACAGGCAGAGGTCAAAACAAGGTTTGGCAGAGAGCCAAAGTCAAAAAAACAAGAACAAAATCAAAACCAGAAAATCTAACACGATATCAAGGCTTGGTATCGACAAAGAGCTAGTTAACTGAGCATATACTTAGCAAAGACATTGTGTGAACCATCTATAAAGGAGTGGTGTGGGTGAACGTGCAATTGGAAACAGGTGTCTCTAATTAGAATTCAGGTGAACTGTTTGTGTGTGAATTTGGGCGTTGTAGTCTTCATCGGCCATGTTTGTAGTTCGTGGTGCATTCTGGGGAATGGAGTCACTGGTTTGCTGTGATATGAGAAGACTAAAGAAGAAGATGCCTGTTCAGGATGTTTAGTCCTGAGAATAACAAATGTATTAGAAATGTTTTGCGTTTATAAGTCTCAATAAATAGTGATGGTAGTGTCAGTTCCATTCCCTCTGCCATCAGAAATAAATAAAAATTATAATAATGCCTCATACTGATCAGGAAATAAGGAGAAGATATCACCTGCTCCATGTAGACCAGCAGCGACTCTCTGTTGTTCTCCCACTCAAGAGGCAGCTCGCTGGCGTGAGGGAATTTATCACACGACAGCTCTACCGTCACCTCAAAGCAGTTCGTGTGCAGGTAGCTGAAGTCGTTCATGCCTGTAGAATGATAAAAATCACAGCCGTTAAATTATTCAGCTAGAGACACTTCTGGAACATGGCAGACTTTCGGATAATTCAAGGATAATTTTGCACCTTCAGTAGTTTATCAGAACAATGCAGAATTACAGATTATTTATTCCACTTTAAAGTGGCTGTATGTGAGTTTATGTGATTTAGAGAAATGGAGACCTCTCTGCAACTTGTTAAATCTTACACTTTAAGGAGCATTAAGGTTCTGTTAACAAGCTTTATTTCCCTTAAATAAGTTTATTTAATTATTATGATAATTATGCTGAAGTTTTCTGGAAGGAGTCTCTGGTGTCAGCACTTTGTAACAGTGAGACATTGTCAGGATAGAGGTGTTTACACATCTAACCTACTTCATTTGACATTAGAATTTTAACAGGAAGTGTTAAACAGCCTATACTAGAAAACAGCCTATACTGTTTTCTAGATACCCACTGCCGGGCACCGTGTGCCAGTTAGCGCCGTTGACAATGTTGTTTTGCCTAGTGAAGTCCTTGTTGTGGCATGGCCGGCGGTCTGGACTGGACATGACATGGTTGGTGCTGGCGTAGACGCTGGCGAGCCAGCGGAAGAAGCTGTCGTCCGGGGTGGGGGTGTGTTCGCGAGGAGCCCAGTCTCGCGCCATGTCGAACGGGTATGTGACCACCAGTTCACCGCCATGCAGGTTGGCGCTCAGTACGAAGGGGATCGACTGCATCCAGCTGATAACCGCACGTGTCTCCGAGGCCACCTTCAGCAGTCCAATAGTAAAAAACAACAACACAATGTCACTGAGGTGACACAACATGTTTTATTCCCTTACTTTAAGGTCACTACCAGTGATACAAGTTTTACAACATGTTCATAGGCTATTAATTCTTACTCACCAAAGCATCCTTCGATGTGTACTGTTTAGGAATAGGGATGTAATGGTTGATGAGTTTCGACTTGTCCGTCTCCAGCTCCATGGCATCCCACATCACAGAGTTCAGATTGGCGAAGTTATTGTTCATGTCGTAGCCTTTATAGCTGAAACGACCTAGAGCCCAGCCAGCTAGCTCGGATCCCTGAAGACCAAACAGCACACGCTAATCCAAATGCACACTAAAAAACACGGGCCGAGTTTCCTGTCAGCATCATGAAGTTAGGATAAAGTTAGTGGCCATGAGTTACCTTCATCTGAACACAATTTTTTTTAAAAATAAAGCAAATAATGCAGATGTGTATATTGAGATTCAGGATTGTGGGACTGACTGCACCTTCTTGTAGGCCATCTCGTAGCCGTCAGGGTTCATGGAGGGCAGTAGGTGGATACGAGTCTCCTTAACTAGATGGACTATGCGCTGGTTGCCCTGTTTGTACTCCTGACAGATGTACTGCATCAGGTTCAGCAGCAGCTCTCGGCCCAGAGCCTCGTTTCCGTGCATCCCTGCCACATAGCGGAACTCCGGCTCGCCTGTAGGGGGCAACAGAGCACTTTTACTATTTACACACCTGCACAATCTACTTCAGAACGGTTTGAGTGTGTAACACTTAATCTGAGATAGCATGGTGTTTTGTGCTGCTGTGATTAGTAGAGTCATACAAAAGTTTTTTCTTTGGAAACCTATTATTATTATTATTATTATTATTATTATTATTATTATTATTATTATTATTATTATTATTATTTTAAACACTAATGCAAAGGGCATAGAATAAACTTCTAAGACAAAATTTATTTTAAAAATAATTAGAATGCCAAGACTTCTGCACAGTATTGTCCTAGCAAAGTAACTTTAACAAGTTTAACATAAAATGTACAAAGTTTTTTTTTTTTTCTTTTTTTTTAAGTTTAATATTTATTTATTTAAGATTTTTTTTTTTTTTTGTGTTTCATGCTTTGTAAAAAGACTTTGGGTGTTATAAATAAATAAATAACAAATAAATATCTTTTATTTGGGTTTCTATTACATAAAAAAAACAATACATTTTAATAAATGTCAAATATTTATAGTGTTTATTGTTATATAAAAAACAAATATTTATCAAATAAATACATTTTAATTGTCTTTGTGAAGCACCTTTAATTATTTAGTATTTAATATTTGTTTGCCAGGTAAATTAAGGTGCCTGCAAATCTTTCCTTTTGTAATATTCATTATATATGATTATATTTAAAATAAAACTAACATTGTGAGGTTGCCATAGCAACAAGGAGCCAAGAAACATGTTGGCAAAGGTGAATGTACCTCCCTTTGTCAATATAATCCACCATATTAATGTTTTATTTATATTATGTATAAAACAGATTTTTAAATAGTAGCATTTAAGACCCCAAATCACACTTCAGTTTGTCCATCTGGGAGAACCCTGAAAGGTTATGTGTAGAACTCTAAAACATAGTGGTTTCTTCGTATCTAAGAATGAATATTATCTGATAGCTAGGTTGAAAAGTGCGACGCTACATCGGATCAGTAAAAAAATAGAGAGAATGAGGTAACAAAGGTTTTAAGTAGAACCTCTTTAGGAACTACGAAAGAAATCCGAAAGCTACAAAAAACATTTTGTCTGGAAGAATGTAGTGTTACTATTTGAAACCTGAACAAATAGAAATAAAAGGGGTCTCATCAAGCGTAACAACACAGAGTGATGTCACAAGTGATATTTGCATATGCAAATGATAGAGAGGTGTCTTAAAATCACTGCATATAATTTGACTGGAATGTTGTTTCAGCCCTCAACTACTGAAACGCTGAAACCTGAAAATTTCACAGGAGAAGCTAACAGCTACATTACGGTAAACGAACAGATGTGAGACTAATGAAACACGACCTCAGTGCCCCCCTCCCTCTCCCTCTTCCTCTCCCTCTCTCTAATACGCATCTCTCTCTACTCTGTCTTTTAAGTCTCCACTAACAAAGGGGTCTGAAATCTGGCACCTTCCCTAAAACAGCGCTGCACTGCATCAAAATGCACCCACACACGGCTCATAAAATGGGGAAATCCATGAAACTGGTAACATAAACACTCAAAATGAGGTTTTGAAAAGATTTCAAAGAACTAAAATATACAATTTTGGACCACTTCAAGTCATTTCTCC
The DNA here is from genome assembly GCF_001660625.3 of Ictalurus punctatus. NCBI lineage: Eukaryota > Metazoa > Chordata > Actinopteri > Siluriformes > Ictaluridae > Ictalurus > Ictalurus punctatus. The sequence goes on along the minus strand of NC_030417.2, from coordinate 18,375,414 downwards.
CTCTAATACTGTAGAAGTAGGAAATAAGTAGAAATACTTAATATGAAAATACCAGATTTTGTCAGTCTCACAGCTAACATTTTCTTTAGTATTGATTAGCAATCATATCTTGAGTATTCCTGACAGAAATTGAGAGTTTACATCTTAAATATATCTATCTGAATCTGACAGGCAGCTTAGCTAAATTTTTTAAGCTAGCTAGCTCTGTTATTCAGTTCACTCTTTACTATAAAATCTAACAGACAGTGTATAAAACTGGCTAGCTATCTATAGTTAGTTTATTTAGTTTTCTCATCTTGCTCTTAGGTATGAGTGCTAATGTGATAACACAAAGCGTAGCTGTGTTTTAGCAAGTGATTCAGATTAAAAAAACAAAACTATGAGCATAAATAAACCACAAACAAATTCGTACCTGTTCTGCACATAATTCTATAGATAGTTGTTCATTAGCAGGAAATACAGTCACACACTTCACCTTCTTGCAGCTTTTCAAAATGGCTGTACTGTGTAACTCTTCAGCTATCTGAGCTGGAACTCAGATTTTGCTGCATCTATACATGATGAAGCTTGTGTTAAACAAATACAGATTTGGCTGTGAAATGTTTCTAGAACAAGCCGAGTCTGTGCTGAACCTCAAAAGAGCTTTTTATGAAGGTGAAGGTCTCCTCTCTGCCCTTGAGGTTTGGAGAACTGTTCACCCATTCAGCATGGAGTCTTTCAGATCCCCCTTCCAGGAAGGAATCCAAGCCCGGCTCTGTGTTAACCTTTGACCTTGGCTCTGATTGCAGGATTCTTCAATGTTTTATATGAAAAGCATATCACACAAAGTGAAGAACCTGTCAACTTGATATATCATTGCACTGTTGAATTCTCAGTTCTGATTGTTTAGGAGGTGTTGATTCATTTTCTATAACAGCAGCTCTGACAATAGTGGTTTATATTAATATGCTTGTTCTAATACGTTATCGTTTCTATAGTAACAGCTCATTCACAGGAATGTTGTACGTAATCGTTGATTATGTTAAGTTGATAAATTGATGTTTATTTAACATTTATGGAAGGAGTCTCCAGTGTCAGTGCTTTGTAACAGTCCACCTTAGATTCTTATATTATATTTAAAAATGATGTTTTTTTTGACAATTTACAGTGAACACAGATGTGACCAGGTTCTCTCTCACCCAACTCGTGTTTGCCCGGGTTATCAGAGATCTCCATCACGTACAGTTTCAGGCCCATGTAGCTCTTCCCGATGCTGTAGATGCGTGTGATGTCTGGACAAGCCTTGTTCACTGACCTCATTAGCTAGAAAAGATCAGTACAATAACGTGAATGATGTCACAGGTAGTTAAATCTTCCAGTCTGCGAAGGTTAGAAGAAAAAAAACAACAACAACACGAATTAATAACCGACCGAGACACTGTATCACGGTACATGCTAAAATAAAATGCGATATAACACTAAGGTGGTAACTACACTTCTAGAATCTATAACCCTTCATAAATACTCTGTCCATCTATAGTACTTCTTAACTGCTGTATCCAGCAACCATCTATTGTGCTTTCTAAACGCTTCATCCTTCCATCTATAACACTTCTTAAATGTTTCATCCCTTTGTAGAGATCCTTAAATGCTTTCTCCATCCATTTATAGAACTTTCTATCAGCTCCATCCATCCATCCATCCATTCACCCATCCATCCATCTACCCATCCATCTGCCTGCTAACTTCTCCAACCATCCATCCATTCTTCCATTTTTAAGCCTAACTGCTTCATCCATCCATCCAGCCATGCACCCACCTCTTAAATGCAGCATCTGTCCATCCATCCAAAAATCCATCCATCCATAATTATTTTTAAAAAATGCATTTGCATTACTTTACTGTCATATCACACACATCTACAGGACATAACCTTTTTTTTTGAATAGTTCATTTAACATTTAACAATAGTTAATGACGTAATTATTTCAGATCAGATTATACTGTCATGTTGATAATTCGTCACACCAACAGTTCTTATCCAGAACACCTCCTAAAGATGGGAATTTTGCAGAAAGTTGTTCCTATTCTTTCTTTCTAAGCCAAAATTGAAATATATTGACATAAACATTAACGCTAGTGTTGACCACTGTTCCCTGCTGGTTGGTGGTTATTTTCAGAGTACAGCATGAGAATAAATAAGAGCTTGGAGTAATATTTGTTTTCTGGTGAGTGTGGTGAACCTCAGAACCCAGTCAGACACCAGGAACCTGAGCGGCTCTGCCAAAGCACTCGCTTCAATCCAACCAAATGTGACAAGTAGGCAAGAAGAATCACTTGGAAATATTCAAGCATTTGAGAGTACTTTGCCATTATATTATATATAGACACAAATTTTAAATTTGCATTTGATGAGATTTATACCACAGCGTGGCTGAATGCTTGAATGTGATTGGTCAGAAGGTGTGCATTATTTTTGTATCACAGCACAGGTAGTTCCAGCTGTAACATAAACAACAGGTTAATATTAATGCGCTTCTTCTAACATATTATCTTTTTTTATGGTAACAGCTCATATGCACATATGAGCATACGTTGGATGCACATACTATGACTAATACTACACATATATTAAAAACACATGTTGTTGTTAACAAAGTAAAACATATAATTGTTGATGTGGGGACTTTTTTCTGTCTATTTAACATTTATGGAAGGAATCTCGCTTGTAAGTGCTTCATAACAATCATGGTGCTTTGCGATGTTCATCAGTACAGGAAAAATCTTCAGGACAGAAGATTTTAGGCTTTCTGTAAACAGTGCCTTTTTGAGAGAGAGTGAGACTGGTAAAGGAATCACTGTTTATCTGTGAGAACAGAAACAAACTAGTCTCTCATATGTTCCACAACATTAGCTCTAACTATAAACTATGAGACATCTTGTCAATCCATCCATCCATTTTCTACCGCTTACTCCTTTTCAGGGTCACAGGGCACCTGGAGCCTATATCCCAGGGAACATCGGGTACAAGGCAGGGTGCCAATCCATCGCAGGGCACAATCACACACTCATTCATACACTATGGACACTTTGGACATGCCAATCAGCCTACCATGCAGGTCTTTGGACTGGGGAAAGAAACTGGAGTACCTGGAGGAAACCCCCGCAGCACGGGGAGAACATGCAAACTCCACACATACATGGCCCTGGTGGGACTCAAACCCCAGACCCTGGAGGTGTGACACGAACATGCTAACCACTAAGCCACCGTGGGCTGTGAGAAATTTTGTACATTAGTTAATCATTGGCAAAGTGGTTTAAATGGTATGTGGTATAACACACTCCAGCCCGTGCTGTTATATGAAAATAATGCATATAAATAATACCTCCCCACACCCCGGCCATGCCTTATATTTTCATATGTCAGCATCAAGACTGCTACTGTACCTCAAGATGTCAGAACTTACCTTTCTCATTTCCTTGTAATTGTGATGTCTGAAGTCCAGTTTGTCGTGTGTTCTTTCTTCCACTTGCCATTGGTAAAAGCTATTTGGGTCTAAGAGAGAGCGGTTTAACAATATCACCATTTATCCTTATTTCAAACAAAGTTTATAGGAATTAGAAAAAGGAATCACCTATTGTAACCCTTAGGCCCGCTGTAAGCTTTTCTCATAAGGCCAGGATTTTTAACTTTTAAAGCTGATAAAAAACACAACGAGAAGAATCTAATAATAATAACATTCTGGGTATATACAAAAACAAACAAACAAACAATCAATAAATAAACAAACAAACAAACAAATAAAACAAATATATAAAATCTACAAAAAACTACTTAAAAACTAAGTAAAACTAGTTTACTTTAAAACTAACTAAATAAGGAAGTAAACAAACAAACACAAAAGACAAAAGAAAACAAAAGAAACAACTAAAACCAAACAAAACTATGTGGAAACAAATAACAAATAAAAACAAATAAAATAAATAGAAAATTAAAACAAAATAAATCAATAGAAAACAAATGAATAAATAAATAAAAACAAGCTAATTAACTAACTAACTAAATACATTAATTAAACAAAGAAATAATATCAAACAAAACTAACAAAGAAACTAATTAAAACAAACTAAACTACATAGAAACAAACAAATCAGTAAAGGCATAAAAATAAATAAACAGAACACAAAGAAACAAATAAAAGCAACTAACCAAATAAAACAAACAAACAAATAAATATATAAATAAAACAAGAAAGGAACAAATAAAAACGATATAAAACAAACAAATCAATAAAAACATAATAAATAAAACAAATAAATAAACAAAAGAAAAATAAACAAATCTACATAGAAACAAACAACTAAATAAAAACAAATCAAAACAAACAAATCTACATAGAAACAAACAACTAAATAAAAACAAATCAAATCAAATCAAAACAAATAAATAGAAAATATAAACTAAATAAATGTATAGAAAACAAATAAAAAACAACAAATAAACAAAAATAAATACAAAGCAAGTAATTAACTAACTAAATACATTAAGTAAACAAAAAATAAGGTATCTGAAGCTTGTGTAACAGCATGCCTATTTATAGGCCTACCGTGATCAGGTGACGTGGCAATTAAGCACGTCACATGATATAATAACGGTGCCTGTGAACCACGCTGTCAGCCTCTATTATTTGAAGCGAAGACTCAATTCTCAGGCACGCCCCATTATGACAAAGCTATGCAATGTCTCGTTCCCTTCTCTGGGAATAGGGTTACAAGCATAACCAAGACGTTCCCTTTCTAAGGGAACTCAATGTTGTGTGAAAGCCATGTAGACCTTGACTGTAGAAGGAGTCAACCCTGCTGAGAAACATCCTTGTAAATACTCCAGGACTGTAGCTATTGCACAGTTTACTGGGTCTAGCCGACATTCCTCACACCATGAGACAAAAAGTCCCCACTTGAGTGCATACAATTTCCTCATGGATGGTGCTGTAGCGTTCAACATGGTCTCTACAACCTCAGTTGCGAGACCAGAATCTATGAGCAGACCCACAGTTTCCAGATTTGTGGCAGAGGGTGATAAATCAGCCCTCTGGCTTATGACAGTAGATCCCTGCAGACGGGAATCTCCCAAGGAGTGCCATTTAGCAGGGATATTATCTCTGAGAACCATATTCGAGCTGGCCAATAAGGTGCTACTAGCAGCAGACATACACAGTCTTGGCAAACTCTTGTTAGTACTTGTGGGAGCAGCAAGATCGGGGGAAAAAGCATATAGACATGACCTTGGCCACGTGTGCACCATGGTGTCCAGCCCCATTGGTGTGGGAGGAGTGAGGGCGAACCACAGTGGGCAGTGTGTTGTGTCCTCGGAGGCACACACATCCACTTCTGCTGGGCAGAACCTCCACCATATGGAATCCACCACTTGTGGATGGAGTCTCCAATCCCTGGGTCTCAGCCTCTGCCTCAACACAATGTCAGCCCCCACATTCCAGTTGCCCAGAATGTACATTGCACTCACTGACAAAAACTTTCCCTCCACCCAGAGGAGAATTAGTTGTGCCTGCCTCAGCAGGGGCTGTGAGCATAACCCTCCCTGGTAGTTGATATATGAGATCACCGCTGTGTTGTCTGTCACAACTAACACATGGTGACTTCCCAATTGAGGAAGAAAGAATGAAATGATCTCATGTGCAATGGTATGACGGTGATGGTAAGAAGGCTGCTGCTGCCATAAACCCCATAATGTCTTTCGTGGAGATTGGAGGGGATGCCCAGATCCAGCTTTATCTTGCACATGTTGATAAGATTGACTGTATGCATGTTGGGGATAGAAACACCCTTATCATAATATAATCCGTTATGACCCCTAGAAAAGTTGTCCTCTGCACAGGAGAAAGCATACTTTTCTTGAGGTTCAACCTGAGGCCCAAACTCTTCATGTGGGCCAGAACAACATCTCGATGTTGAATCACCAGTTCCCTGGATTGTGCTAGAATTAACCAGTCACCCAGGTAGTTTAGTACATGGATGTCCTGGAGTCACAAGGGAGCCAGAACGGCATCCATGCACTTTGTGAAGGTGCAAGGGGATAAAGCTAGCCCGAAGGGAGGAACCCTATATTGGTAAGCATTGCCTACTAAAGCAAACCTCAGGAACTTCCTGTGATAGGGGGATATTTCTGTGTGGAAATATGCATCTTTTAACTCTATCGTCACAAACCAGTCCTTGAACTGAATCTGTGGAACAATAACTTTGAGTGTCAGCATCTTGAACCTGTATGTCCGGAGAGTACAGTTCAGGTGATATAGATATAAAATACTCCCATATTTTTTGCAGACCAGGAAAAAATGTCTGTGAAAACCTCCCTACCTCAGGGAACAGGGTACATGATCTATGGCCCCTTTGTCCTAGAGGGATCTTACTTCCTGCGCTAACATCGGACTCTGTGCCTGGCTGTGGCTGTGGCTGTGGCTGCCCGGTCTGCACTCTGAGGCTGCGCCATCTGTGGCTGCACAGATGGCGGCACCTTCTGTACCTTCTGTGAACTCAACACGACTGGGAAGGAACTGGCTGACCTCTGCTGAATGTCAAGCTCACTCAGGTCTGCTTGGTAGGCCTGCAACACTGTCATTGTATACAGTTACCCACAAGCGAGACCTGTTGCTGCATAGGCCTTGCCCACCAACGCCGACGTGGCCTTATATGGCTTGGCCGAATAATCAGACGTCACAAGGTTATAAATACAGCGAGTGTATGGTTTTCCCCAGAACTGTGATATTTCATCATGCACTTCTGGAAAAAACAGGGAGTTTTCTGCAGTGTGAGCGAGATTTATGCTCACTGAGGAGAAAGTGCTCATCCAGCCTGCTATGAGTTACTTCCTCTTCCCCATGCCAGTCTAGGTTTAGTTTTTCAACTGCCATAGTAATCGCTTCAAGCAGCTCTTTATATGCTTGAAACATACTCAAAGAGGATTTTTTTTTTTTTTGTGGTTTTCCAAAGCAGACCTCTCAAGGCTGCCCTGGCGTGCTCCATCCCTAGACACTTCACACAGAAAATGTATCAGCTGCTGTACTATGAAGTCGCAGGTATTCCTTCTACTGGTTGCCATAGTAACATGGGTTGTGCAACTAACATTCCAGTTTTCTTGTTGATGAAATAAAACATTCTGGAGGGAGATGATCTTATAAAAAAAATTCACCAGTGTATACATGCATCATATCCTACGAGATGAAGGAGAAGCGGTGTGTGCTCAGCCATCTACCTGCGGCAAAAGCACAAAAGCCAATTAGCTTAGCTTATGGCCTTAGTGCGTTTAAAGCAAAATAATAATAATGAAACACTCTCACTGCTTGCTGCAACTGAGCAAAATCCCATTGTAGCTCCTATCTCAGTAAGTGAGCGTCACCATCAAGGTGTCGTTCACCATTCACCGGACTACAGCTCTTCGGCCATGGCCTCCGTGTTTTCTGGGTGAAGTGTTCAGCTGGGTGCTGCTTGTTCCCAGGCACCGAAGCAGTGACAAGACGGAATCTTCGCCAAAGATAGGAGCTATACTGGGATTTTTCTCAATTGCAACAAAAAGTGAATGTTTCATTATTATTATTTTTTAGTTTTTTTTGCTTTAAACCCACTAAGGTCCTAAGCTAAGTTAAGCTAAGCTAATTGGTTACTGCCACAATGGTGCTGCATCTGCTAGTGAGCATGGGTGGCCATGGATGACGTGTGCTCATTCTTCTTCACTCCCATTGATAGTCACTGCACCAAGTCGCTCCAAATTTGCATAAAGTTAAACTTTTCTCAACTTTGCTTCGTCGCTGGACATGCCCACATTTGGTCGCTAATGGTCGCCGTCGCACATGTCGCCGGATCTCATTGGAAATGAACGGTCTCCAGTCGCATTGTTGCTGCGAGTCGCCCAATGTGTGAACATACTTTAAGGCTGACGGTGAGATTCATAGGTGCTGTTTTTATATCATGCAACTTAATTGCCACGTCACCTGATCACAGCAGGCCTACAAATAGGCATGATATTACACAAGCTTCAGATACCGATCACGCGTGAGGATGCTTTCCACAGCATGAAGCTCACGCAATGTTGAGTTCCCTTTGAAAGGGGAACTACATAGAAACAAACAAATCAATAAAAACATAAAAAAATAAATATGAATACAATGAAACAAATAAAACTAACCAACTAATGCAACTAACCAACTGTCATGTCATGGCAAACGCATGACTCCATTTCCCAGAATGCACCGCAAACTACAAACATGGCCAACGACTACAACTCCTAATGTAACACACAGACACATCAGCTTCTCATACAAACTAATCACACACACCTGTTCCTGGTCACAATCAACATCACACCACACTACTTAAGAGACTCACACACAATGTCTTTGTGAAGTAATATGTTCAGTTGAGCTTTGCTCTGTTGTGTACCAAGCCTTGATCTAGTGTTTGTTAGTCTGGTTTTTGATTTTGTTTACTCCTTTGACCTTGATTCTCTGCCGTGCCTGTTTTGTACTGTTTGCCTGATCGTGTGACCACTGCCTGTCGTTGTTTAGGTCTTTTGCCTTGCCCTCTGGATATTATACTCTTCATTCAAGCTCGTAACTGCAATTGTCCTAATTCTCATTATGGGACACCAACTAGCAACTAACTAACTAAATTAGCTAACTGACTGACTAGCTAACTATAACTTGCTGTGGCTCAGGTGGTAGATAACTATAACTAGGGGCGGTTGTGGCTCAGGTGGTAGAACAGGTTGTCCACTAATCGTAGGGTTGGCGGTTCGATTCCTGGCCCACATGACTCCACATACCGAAGTGTCCTTGGGCAAGGGACTGAACCCCAAGTTGCTCCCGATGGCAAGTTAGCGCCTTGCATGGCAGCTCTGCTACCATTGGTGTGTGTATGGGTGAATGAGACACAGTGTAAAGCGCTTTGGATAAAAGCGCTATATAAGTGCAGACCATAACTAAATAAAAGTAAACTAATTATTTTTAAAAAAATCTTAATAAATATATAAAGTCAGTCAGTGCATCATTTTCCACACATTATAATAATGAACATATAATAATCAGCTGCATGTGATAGAAAATAGCCCATCATTATAGCTCTAGAAAGGAAAATATTTTTCTGAAAATTCAAGGAAAGGTCTGAGATTTGTAGTCTCACTCCTATACATGAATTCTTACAAATGTCTATTCCTGAGGCTGTTTTAATATTCTTAATCAGTGTAAATTTGTGATTATTACCTGGTAGTGTGCAGCCCAACACTTCTGCCCGCAAGCAGATGGTTCCATTTTTAAACCACGTCTGAGGGTTGATCCGAATGAACCGTGCCACCACAGAGTCGGGGAAGATGGCCAGCACTGGAGTGTCGGTGTCCCGATTCCCCTCAAACACCTGTTAGCATGAAAGACTGCATATGAACCTCTTCAGTTCAACTAGCCCAAATTTCACATGGCTAAGTAACAGCTGGTACAGCATTGTAAATGCAGGGTGGGGCCAAACTGTTGTCCACACATCAGGAAATGTTCAATTTGACTCTGACTTTTGTTTCTTTTAATAGAAACCAAACAGATGAAGGATTTTGATAGTGTTACATTGTTGTGTTAGCATGAAAGATTGTGTTCACCTGGTCATCTAGTCTAGAACTGCATTTGACTCTGTGGTGTTTGTTGTGATGTAGCTAGCCAGGTTTCACCCACAAAAATCTGGTGTTAAGCAAGAAGCAGTGGGCAGGCAAGCCGTTCTTTCCAACAGAGCCACTTAATCAAGCTAACTGCTGCCAGCCACCATGTCCAAATGTGTATCAGGGCCACCAGCATGCTGCCAGGAGAGAGTGTGTCCTGCTGGCTGAATGATGGAGATGATACAGTGCCATGGTGATGCCTGAGCCAATACACATCAGCTAACGAAAGTCTTTAGCTTTGTGTCGAGGAAACTGATTTATCTGTTTGTACACTCACACCCAGTGATTAATAATAAAGACGGAGGTTTAAATGGAAAGGATAGAGATGAAGGAAAACTTGGAAGAGATTTCTCAGCGTTTAAAGACTCTGGATATGTTTCTGGCTATTTAGCTAGCTTATAAAATGCTCCATTCATACATCTACATTTCTTATTATAACACTTACCTATCTTTATGCTTTCTAATTGATCATCCATCCATCCAGAAATGATCTGTCTATCCATAAAGTCATGCATGCCCCAGCATTAAATCCATCCATCCATCCATCCATCCATCCATCTGACATGCTTTCGGAATACTCTTCCCAACCATCAGGATTTCTAACTGCTCCATCTGCTGAACTTTGAAAATGTTTTCTAAATGTGCCATTTATAGCACTTTCTAACTGCTCCAACCCATCCATCCATCCTTCCATCCATCCAGCCATCCATTCAACCATCAGGTTTTCAAATTTCTAAATCAATCCATTTATGTATCCTTCTCTTCGATGCAGCATCCAGCCATATTCAGTGAAATTATCATTTGCTCTATATGCTTCATTTACATGCCTTACAAAATCCTGCATCCATCCATCCTCTCATCCATTCATCCATCACATTTTCTAAATGTTTCATCTCTCCAGCTATAATACTTCATAAATGCTCTGTCCATCAATAGAACTTCTTAACTGCTCTAGCCAGCTATCTTCCAGCCACCCATCCATCCATTGTGCTTTCTAAATGCCTCATCCTTCCATCTGGATCACGTATTATGTCTTCTTATTAAATATTTATTATTAAATATTATTAAATATCCATTTATGGAGCTTCTTAAATGCTTTATATTCATTTATAACACTTTCCATCCATCCATCCATCCATCCATCCATCCATCCATCCATCCATCAGTCCATCCATCCATCTGCCTGCTAACTGCTCCATCTATCCATCCATTAATAACCCTGTTAAATGCTTCATCCATCCCACCTCCTAAATGCAGTATCTGTCCATCCATCCAATCATCTATCCATCCATCATGCTTTTTAAATACTACAACCTTCTATCTATAACACATAAATTATAGAATTTTTTCATTCATATATAGAGCTTCTTAAATGCTTTATCCATCCATTTATAAGCCTGCTAATTGCTTTATCCATCCATCCATCCATCCATCATAGTCCATCAAGTCAGGATTTGCAGACATTGAGAAGTATAATTCTCTATAATGTTGCAGTATAATAATGCAGTGCTTTACCAGGAATTAGAAGTTCATGAAGCTTACCGCCTCTTGTGTCCTGTTCATGCATGGTTTCCAGCTGATGGAGTCGTTACTGAACTGCATCTTGAAGGTTTCAACCCAATTCCAGCTACAGCAGAAAAGTTAGCACACAGTATCAGGTATCAGCAGCAGACGTTGGTATGATTTTCTAACTTTAGTAAATTGAATGCTACACATACACGGATTAAAAAAATATCAGGTGTAATTGTTGATATGGTGACGTTTTCAGGATTTTTCTAAGGAGTCTCCAGTGTTACAGTCAGGGTTAAAGCTGTAGCTTGAATTTTTCCAACAGTTTATGCTTTGAGGTTTTTCAATCCTCCCACCCCATCCTTGCTTATTTTCCCATACAGCACAAACTGGTGTGGTTAATTAATATGCACACAATTAATTAATGTGTGTACAGTATTTTTCTGTGTAATACTGAATGTCTGTATGGTTTGCTACCTCCAGATGGAACTGCGGCCCTGTATGATGACCCCTGTAAAGCGAGTGGCTCTCAAAGCGTCGACCTGAAACCACTGTTTCTTGTCTTCATGTAGTGCACACCAAGCTCCATCATAAATGTCTCCATCCTCAATACCAGACTACACATACAAACCAGGAGACATTATTTAGTGAGAAAGAATGGTATGTTAATTAATCCTAACAACCACAAAACATTCAGTTGGTAGTGTGGAAGATACAATCTATCATTTCTTTATAAGCAGTGGTTCTCAAACTTTATGTAACCACAAATCCTGTAACTATAAAATAAATTCCACAGACCCCCTCAGTGTGGATTTATTTCATGAATATTATTTCAAATAATATTTTTTGAAGCACAGGAGCTGTCTATTCTGGAATTTTCCTCCAGAAGAACACAACAGATCTGTGTTCACTTTGATGCTTGGACCCCTAAATACAGTGGCAAGAAAAAGTATGTGAACCTTTTGGAATTTCATGGTTTTCTGAATAAATTTGTGATATAATGTGATCTGATCTTCATCTAAATCAAGGGTATTGACAAATATGTCTAAAATTAATAACACAAAAAAATTCTGATCTTTCATGTCTTTATTGAGAACAACAAAAAAAAACCTCACAGTGCTTGTGGAAAAACTATGTGAACCCTTGAATTAATGACCTCAGAAAAGATAATTGTAGTCAGGTTTTAGCACACCTGGAGTCTCGTTAAGAAAATTAGTTTGGAGGTGTGGACTACAGCTACTTTGACTGATAAAAACCCCTTAAACTTTTGCTCTGCACAAGAAGTTTGCTCTGCACAATAAGCACACGCTTATGTGAGCCATGCCTCGCCTAAAAGAGCATTCAGAGGATCCACGATCAAGAATTGTTGATTTCCATAAAGCTGGAAAGGGTTCCAAAGTGATTTCAAAGACTTTAGAAATTCACCAGTCTACAGTTGGACAAACATTATACAAATGCAGACACTTTGGAACTGTTGCTACTCTACCAAGAAGTTGGCGCTCTGTCAAAATGACACCAAGAGCACAACAAAGACTCATCAATGAGGTAAAGAAACAACCCCGAATACCAGCCAAAGATTTGAAGGCATCATTGGAACTGGCTAACATCTCTGTTCATGAGTCTACAATCTACGTATCTACGGAAGGAAACCACGAAGGAAGCCACTGCTTACTAAAAAGAACATTGCTGCATGCCTGAAGTTTGCAAAAGAGCACATTGACACGCCACATCGGTATTGGCAAAATGTTTTGTGGACTGATGAAATTAAGATTGAACTATTTATTAATTCTAAAGGTTCACTTACTTTTTCCACTGCCATTTTGAATGGCCTATGGACTCACTTAGAACCACTGTCATATAGATTTCAGGTTTGGTGTATGTCTTTGGGGCATATTTGTATTGACATTGATAATGATATACAATTGTTGACAGTTAGGTGCAAATTTTCCAAAGGTTTGCATGTGTAAAAACTTTAATGACACTCACAAAAATGTGCAAGTGAAGGATTGCATCTTTGACATGAGCTAAATCGCAGTGTTGTCTGGTTGTATGTTTTCTTTAATGATTACATGCACAAATTTATCCATCTGACAAGCATGTATTAAATTTGTGGAAGGACATAAAATTAAATGCATCATAAAATTAAACAAGAGAAAGCAGCTAGTCTGAATTCTTATCTAGTTGATATCTTGAGATTGTCTTGGGATAACATGAGCATTTGTCTTGCCTGGATGTTGAGTCGGCCACGGTGGGGTCCGAGACCACGGCGTTTATATGACGAGGCCTGCAACTGGGCATCTTTAACTCTCAAACTCTCCAAACCCAGGGGAGGGCATCCTGAGAAAACATACACATACACATAGGATGTGCTAGAAACACGGCTTTAATATACAGAACAGGAAGTAGAAAGTATGGAAAACAGACAGCGTGTTGATGAATGATCGAGAGAAGAATTGGAAAAATGTGAACTCATTGGGAGCCAGTGTTTGTTCAACAACTCAGGTATTACAGCAATGAAGAGCAGAAGCACAGAAAAGCATCAACAAAAGAGACAGAGAGAGAATGGAGACCGATGGAGATGGGGAAAAAGATGTGCATGCTTATTTATTTATTTATTTATTAAATATTTGGCTTCCCAACCTTATCTGTAATTGAACAATACTCTAGATTACCCTAGAGAGTCTGGTAATTTAAAACAGCACTGAATTCTTAGTTTGAGTCCAAAAACAAACCCTGACGGTCATAATTAGGTGCGTTTTCATAGCAGGAACATTTGAAGAAGCTCCAGAAACTTTCCAGAACTTAAGAACTTTATTTCACAGAGTTGTGGCTAATGAATGTCACATGAGGTACTGGAAGAATAAAAAAAAAAACATATTGTGGTGATGTCTTCCCGAGTTGCAAGCTATGCTATTAAAGATGTACGTGTACCTCTAAAAAAATCTACTATGCCTTAAACTTCACATCAGATACTTAAACCAAACAGGACATCTAATATATATATAACATCTAACAAACACCTAAACATAAAGGCCACACAGAGCTGACAGAGCCATTCATGATACCACCAGTTAAATAAACTAATTTCGCACAGTTGTGGTTTGGCAGGAAAGGTGCAGGTCGTAATCTGAGATTTAAAGATAACTAATATGAAGTGTGTTGGATTGGAGCCTTCCTGACCCAGCCAAGTGTGTAGCAGTGTGAAAACATGACCGTGTGAATGCCCTCAGAGCCTCACTAAAGAGAACTTTCTTTCATTTTTCACTGTTTTCACACACAGATGGTGGATCGCTTTTCTCTCGCTTCCCTTTCACCTTTGCTTTTCAGATGAAAAATAACCGTAAATGACCCATCCAAAGGAGAATATGAGCCTCTGTGATCCCTGGGAGAGAGGTGGAGAGGTTAGAGGGAAAAAAATGAATTTAGAAAAAAATGTAGACAGAAGAGAAAAAGACACAAGAAGGAACATAATGTAGTTTGCTTAGTTTTTTAGCAAGTGACATTTTTTCATATGATGATGGACGATAAGGACGATGTGCTTCCTTTGAGGGGAAATCCAAACCAATGTCTCAAGCGTCAGTGGTGCAACAAAAATCAGTGCTGGGTGTTTAAGTAAAGGTGTGTCACTAATTTGACTCATTTTCTGCCATTTCACAAGTTAAAGAACCCTGCAAAGCATGTTGAAAGATGATCTTTAAGACTGCTTTCACATATGCAGTGTTTAGTTCAACTTGAATGGAACCCTGTTTCGTTGTTCCCCTCGGTGTGGTACTTTTGCTAGGTGCCGACCAACACTAGCTAACACAGCTAATGAAAACCAAAACAGATTTCCTGTGTTGGATGTAGAGGTGAAAGTGTTAGGAAGGCTAAGCAAAACTAGAGCCAATGCCTTAATACCTAAACTACAGACTCCTAGTGGAGTGTATTCAATATGGTGGCATTGCTCTCAGCAATCCGATTCATACTGTATACCAGTTTACCCAGCACATACGCTCATCTCAGGTCACAGATTTACCTGGAGGTAAGGCTGGCCCTGGCGTTCTTGGTTTGAGTTTCTCAGATTTTGCAGAAATTCTCTTCTTTTGCACCTTTTTGGGCTCCTTTCCAACGCTCCTGAAAGAGCTCCTCGCTAGATTAGCTGTCAAAGGCAAAATAGGCTGATGAGGTTCTTCCTGATTTGCACCATGTGTTTGTGAAATCTTGCCACTTACTTGAATCTAGAACACTGGAGGAAACGTTTAAATGATAACTGTAGACTCTTACAACAGAGAGTTTTCCTCAACCCCAACCCAAGAACCTTTAGTGGGGGCTCAAGTGCAAGGGTGTCCAGAACTCATGTGCTTTTCTTTAATATTTTTACATTTTTTAAATTTTTGTTGAACCTTAAACCTTATGGCTCTACTGATTGAAAAAAATTATCTGTTCAAATGGTTTAAAAGTCAAAGGTGTTGAACACCTCAAGTTTTTCCTCAGGCTTCTCTTTGCTGACCATGATGAGTTAAGAATTCATGCTATTTTTATTCAGGATCGTTTATTAAAATTGGGGTTACAGAGCTTATTGATGTTATGTAAAGAAAGTATATGAAGATTACGCAAGGTATTTGTGTAATATTTGGGTGAGATATATATTATATATAATCCATATCTACCTGGCAAAAGAAAAGACGCAAACGTTGGACAGCAAATATACTTTTGAGGTGAAGGTGTATTCTTTCATATTTGATTTGTCACCAACTTATATTCCTTTATATCTTTCCAGCTATTTTAGATTAAAAAAAAAAAAAAAAAAAAAACTATCGCAGTACAGCTTCACACCTGTATATCATTGCAGCCTGGCCAAAACTGAGCATGACTAATATGTACTTCAGTTTTCCTCATTCACAATAGACTATCTTTCTATCTTACATCATTATACCTCTAGTCAATAATGAATTGCTTACTCACACTACTCTTAATGATGCCTACAAAATGATGCCTGCATAATATACAGATGTACACAATCCAGAAATTATTAACGTCATTTTAGATTATTTTACCTAACTTGTTTGGCCCGTCCTCTTCTCCTTTACCCCACACCCATTTCTCCAGGTTCGGCTTGATCGTCTCTTCCAGATCTTCGGTGCCGAAGTGGACCTTCGTGGGCTTTGGCCTGGTGGAGAAGATCCTCGCAGGAGGTTTTGTAGGAGTGACTTTTCTCTCATTGCTCCTTGTTCTGTGTCTGATCAGCACAGTGGGTCCAGGCAGAGATGCTGTTTGATTTATAGGAGTTGTAGGTGATCTGTTAATGCCACCCAGAATGATTTCAGCTCCCGTGAGCAAACTTAAGCAATATAACATAAATGACTGATGCCATGATGAAACCATGTCTGCACTGTTTGGCTTCCAGACCCAGAGTGCGAAACCTCTGCTAATGTCACAGAAAACCACATTTCTTGGAGTAGAGGGTCTGCAGAATGCACAGTTAGTGAAAAAAAAAGTGAAAAAACAAACAAACCATGCATCACATGCACAGTTATTTCCTTTAATGAGAAATCCACTTGTGTGAGAAGATTTTTCCAAGCCATGACATTTATCTTACATCTACACAAAAATGATATTTTTAACCTATCAGTGTAACAAAATTGTTTATGTTTATCTGTAACTTAACATTCAACATACAACCCATCAACACTCATACCACATTAATATGATATAATGTAATATAACAAACTGAATACTAAATATTATTATTTATTATGCATTTAAGTTTTATTAAGTTATGTGCCATATATGTTATATCAGAGGTTCTCAAACTCTAAACCCCCCCAGCGTCCCCCATCATTCCGCCGCCTATCATTTTATATAGAATGATTATCCATTCTATATAAAATCTATCTATATAACCTATTTATATATAACCTATATATAACCTATTCTATAATCTGTTTTAGATAGATAGATAGATAGATAGATAGATTTTTTTGCGTTTGTGTTTTTGTACTTTTTAAATTACATTTTTTTATCACTTTTATGATTTTTTAAATATTTCAAAAATGTTTCTGAACACTAGAACTACTTTGAACAAGAGAACTAGGCTGTAATAACGTGGATTATTTTACATGTAAAACATGTTGCATTACATTCGTCTCGCGTTCTTAAACCATTCTCATAAGAATGATGTAAATTGGGACGAAGGGCGCGTCTCGTTATCCAAGACATTGTTAAATCTCCGGCTCTCAGTCCTTCACTGAACAGAGCAGACGCAGAGAGAGGTGAGAGTGCAGCGGGAAAGCAAGACCTCGCTTGCAGGACAGAACTGGACACATTTGGAAAGTTGCTAAGGTTTGTCCAAAAAGTCGCTAGATTTGTCGCTAGGCGCTAAAGGGGATCTGAAAAGTCGCTAAATTTGCAGGACTGGTCTGCACTGGCAGCTAGATAAAAGGGAAAGGGAACGCGGGGTTTGTCATTTATGCACATTCTATTTAAAAAGCAATAAAATACACAGATTACCCAAATTATGCCCTGTCTGTGTTTTTTCTTGAAAACAATTTGTGCCCCTCTTCCGATCTCCCCCCCTGGTTGAGAACCACTGTGTTATACAATATATAATATTTGTGGAATTTGTAAATTATTATTATTATTATTATTATTATTATTATCATTAATAATAATAATATTAATAATAATTATTATTATTAATAATAATAATAATTATTATTATTATTATGAAATGACCATAAGTATGTATAATGTGTATAACACATTATCATCATTTGGTTTATCATCATAGTTACTCTTTTTTAATTATTATTATTATTATTATTATTTTTTAGCTTTTACTATGTACTGTATTATTGTACATAATAATATATGAAATTAGTGTGTAATTGCTGCGCTCATATTACTTTGATCAGTGCGCCACCTACAGGCCATGATGAGACATTGATGAGTACACATGAACATCTTACATGTACCTTTACCGTATTTGGCAGACGCCCTTATCTAGAACGGCGTACATTTATCTCATTACACCCGAGCAGCTGAGGGTAAGAGCCTTGCTTAGGGGCCCAGCACTGGCAGCACTGGGAT